>NW_011494822.1:484680-494587 GCF_000754665.1 Bison bison bison | reverse complement strand
TTGAACTGTGGTGTTGGAGAAGACTCTCGAGAGTCCCTTGGACTGCAAGGAGATCCAACCAGTCCATCCTAAAGGACATCAGTCCTGGGTGTTCATTGGAAGGACTGATACTGAAGCTGAAACTCCAATCCTTTGGCCACCTGATGCAAAGAGCTGACTCGTTGGAAAAGACCCTGATGCTGGGAAAGATAGAGGGCAGAAGGCAAAGGGGACGACAGAGGATGAGATGGTTGGATGGCATCACTGACTCAATGGACATGAGTTTGAGCAAGCTCCGGAAGTTGGTGATGGACAGGGAAGCCTGGAGTGCTGCAGTCCATGGGGTCCCAAAGAGTCGGACACAACTGAGAGACTGAACAGAACTGAACTGATCTCTGGGGCCTGGAAAGACTGCCCCTCCCAGGGCTAGCCATTTACCGGGGATAGAACTCGGCTTTCACAGGCACATGTGAAAAGATGCTCAATATCATTAATCATCAGGGAAACGCAAATCAAAACCACAATGAGATATCACTTTACAGCTCTCAGAACCACCATCATCAAAAAGACCACAAATAACGGATGTCGGCTAAGATGTGGAGAAAAGGGAACCCTCATATGCTGTTGACGGGAATGTTAATTGGTGCTGCCACTGTGGAATATGGTATGGAGGTTTCTCAAAAAGTCAAAAATAGAGTTACCATATGACCCAGCCATTCCACTCCTAAATACAGATACCCAAAAAAGCAAAAACACTAATTTGAAAAGGTACACGCACCCCAGTGTTCATAGCAGTGCTATTCACAATTGCCAAGACATGGAAGCACCTTAACTGACCATCAACAGATGAATGGATAAAGAAGATGTGCTGCATATACAATGAAATACTACTCAGCCATAAATTTTGCTATTTCTAGCAATATGGATGGCTTTGGAGGGCATTGTGTGAAGTGAAATAAGTTGGACAGAGAAAGACAAATATTATATGATATTACTTATATGTGGAATCTAAAAAAGTACAACAAGCTAATAAAGGGAATCAGGCTCACAGATAGAGAGAACAGACTGGTGGTTACCAGCAGAGAGGGGAGGAGGGGCAATATAGGAATGGAGGATGGGGAATTCCAGCCATTGGGTATAAGATAGGAAGCTCCATAAAGTGTTAGTCAATTGTGTCCTACTCTTTGCAACCCCATGGACTGTAGCCCACCAGGCTCCTCTGTCCATGGGACTCTCCAGGCAATAATACTGGAGTGGGTTGCCATTCCCTTCTCCAGGAGATCTTCTTGACCCAGGGATCCAACCCAGGTCTCCTGCATTGCAGGCAGATTCTTTACCATCTGAACCACCAGGGAAGCCCTTAAGATAGGCTACAAGGACCTTTTGTACAACACAGGGAATATAGTCAGTATTTTGTAATAATGTAAATGAAGCTTACCCTTCAGTTCAGTTAAGTTCACTTCAGTCGCTCAGTTGTGTCCAGCTCTTTGCGACCCCATGGACTGCAGCACGCCAGGCTTCGCTGTCCTTCACTATCTCCTGGAGTTTGCCTAAACTCATGTCCATTGAGTCGGTCATGCCATCCAACCACCTCATCCTCTGTGGTCCCCTCCTCCTGACTTCAATTTTTCTCAGCATCAGGGTCTTTTCCAATTCATTGGTTTTTCGTATTAGGTGGCCAAAGTATTGGAGCTTCAGCTTCAGCATCAGTCCTTCCAATACATAGTCAGGGGTGATTTCCTTTAGGACTGACTGGTTGGATGTCCTTGCAGTCCAAGGGACTCTCAAGAGTCTTCTCCAACACTACAGTTCAAAAGCATCAAATATTTGGCACTCAGCCTTCTTTATGGTCCAACTCTCACATTCATACATGACTACCGGAAAAACCATAGCTTTGTCTATATGGACCTTTGTCGGCAAAGTGATGCCTCTGCTTTTTAATACACTGTCTAAACTTGTCATAGCTTTTCCTCCTAGGAGCAAGTGTCTTTTAACTTTGTGGCTGCAGTCACCATCCTCTTTTAATAACAGATTCACTTTTAATAAATGGAATATGGCAGAAGTGACGGCTTGTGCCGTCTGAGACTAGATCATGTGAGACATTGTGACTTTCTCCTTGTCTTCTCTTGGACCACTGTGTGCGATACCGTTCATTGTTGCAGACTACTTTTTTTTTTTTTCCCTGCTGTGCAGCATGTGGAATCTTAGTTCTCTGATTAGGGGTCGAAGCCATGTCCCCTGCCTTGGAAGTGTGGAGTCTTAACCACTGAACTACCAGGGAAATCCCTGTTCATTGTTGTTTAAGTAGCTCAGGTGGGGTAATTAGTTACTCAGCAATAGTTAACCAAGCCACTGTACATGTAACTACCCTCCGCTCTATTTCCTGTAAACTGTAGGGTAAGTTTAGAGGGTTGATGAGGTTCAGGTTAAACATTTTTGGCAAGAGTCTTCATAGGTTGTTTGAAGAATTTCATGTTCTAGGATAGCAGGGGGAACATAATGGTAGATGCCCCATGGTGAGTCATTTTAAGTTTAATCACTTGTTTCCTTTACTAAATATCTTATACCATGTGGTACAACTAAACGTGAACCAGGTGGCTATGGTCCTTAGGGTCACAAACAGTTGGGCACGACTGAAGCAACTTAGCAGCAACAGCATTATATAGGCTTGATCTTTACCTTGAGTTGTCATAATCTGTGGGGACATAGTAAGTCATAAAGATGTCGCTCAGTCACGTCCAACTCTTTGTGACCCCGTGGGCTGTAACCAGCCAGGCTCCTCTGTCCATGGAATTCTCCAGGCAAGAATACTGGAGTGGGTAGCCATTCCCTTCTCCAGGGGCTCTTCCTGACCCAAGGATCGAACCTGGGTCTCCTGCACTGCAGGCAGATTCTTTACCATCTGAGCCACCAGGGAAGCCCATAGTAAGTCATAGTAGTTATTTAGTAAACTATTATATATTTATTTAATAAAAGTGAATGCTAAAGAAATGTTAATTAACCCCCCAAATTACTAGAATAAACACTTCAAATAAAATTAACTATCATAAACTACAGTTTCACATTTCTGCAGATAAAGTTGTTTTGAAATAAATAGCATTACAGTTAATGAATCTAAGTTAAGAAACATTTACAGCAGCTCAACTCATAATTGCCCCAAGCTGGTAACAACACAAATACCTTTCAACGAGTGAACAGATAAACAAACAATGGTACTTTTTTGCTTGGGAATACTACTCATTAAAAAAGAACATATTATTTACACATCTTGCAAAGGGTTCCTTCCCAGGCCCGGTGTGTGTGTTCATGTCTGTGTGTGGATGCCTCCCCAATTCAACGAGCAATTCTTGGGTGCCCGTAGAGTGTCCAAGAATTCAACTCAGTCTACCTGGAAATCAAAGCAGATTCCATAGGTAAAGGGCTGTCCCACCAGACCACTCTCCACCTCAGACTTCAGTGGAAACCTGTGCTTCTGATCAACGGGCTACAAACTGGAGGTTCCAACGACCTTTCTAATTCAGGATGCCAACTCCAAGTCCAGGTTGTATCCTGTACCTCTGAACAACTGACTATAAATCACCCCTTCCTTGGGTTCCATTAATTTTCTAGAGCAGCTCACAGGACTCAGCGAAACCCAGTTACTCACAAGATTACTGGCATATTAGGAATCAACAGTCAGAAGAAGAGATACATAGGGCAAGGCATGGGGACAGGCAATGAACTTCCAAGCTCCAGGCACTCTCTCCAACCCCCACATGTCCACCAACCCAAACCCTTTGAATCCTGTCCTTTCAGATTTATATAGACGCTTCATTCCATATGAATGGGTGAAAGAAGCTGGTCTCAAAAAGTTACACAGGACATGATCCCATGCTATGCATTCTGGAAAGGCAAGACCATAGGAAGAGAGAACAAGTCAGTAGCTGCCAGAGGCTGGGGCCTGGGAGAGGGTTTGACAACAGAACGGCACCCAGAGGGATTTTCTGGGGTGCTGGAAATGTTTTCTATCCTGATTGTGGTGGACACACAGGTCTATACATACGATACAATGTATGCAACTGTGTACCAAAAGCAAATGTGCATTTTACACTATGTATATTTAAAATAATTTTAAATGTATAAGGAGACAAATATAAAAATATGGCAAATATAAAAAATATAGCAGTAATTCCTTACCTGGATATTTTTCTCTAAGTATTTGTTGCCCAGTATTCTGGTGAACAAGGGAATAAATCCTGTTAACAAAGTCCTTAATTTCAAGAGATCCCATGAAAGGTGTATAATCATCATGTGTCTCTTTTTCAGTGAAAGACCAAAGAGGTCCTTCCTGAAATCCTTAAACTATAACTTGTTTAATAAGTAACCTGTACCTGTCCTTGCTGACATAGCTGTACCTGTCCTTGCTGACATAGCTCGCTTTTATTGTTCTTATAAACTGTGCTTCCCCTAAGCTCCATGTCGCTTAGACATTATATCACAGGATTGCTTTAACACTCCCTTTGGATGAGAACTCTGACCTATGGTGTCGCTATGGTAATGGGTGCTTAAGTTGTTTTTCAGGAATTGGACAGCTCTCCAAACTTGAATCAGTTAAGACTGGTTGGGACTACTAACCCTCCAATTGAGCCTTTGAATCAAAAGCATGGACTTTTAAGGTCAGAGAGCCAAGAACTCCACCCTTAGGTCAGGCTAACACTGACGTTTCCTGAACATGCATCCCATAAAGAAGTACATTCTAACTCACACACACATGTATAGTTACACCTGCGTAGAACACCAATTACGTCACCTTTGTCTTGCCTCCAGTCATCACTCCCAACACCTCAGGCCAGCCTCCTTTTTCCTATAAAATCTCCAGCCCTTCGCCTTTGTGGGGAGCAGATTCAAGACTTGTTCTCCCCGCTCCTTGCTTGACTGCCTCGTGAACAAACCCTTTCTCTGCTGCAAACCCCTGCATCTCAGCAGCCATGTTGTGCATCTATCTGGCCAATGAACCAGGTATTGGGAGATGCATTTTAATTTAAATTCCTGCAAGTGAGAAAGGTCACAGTGTCAGGGTGAAGGTGCGGTATCTACCAGCGTGGTGTCAGTGTGGAAAGAGGGCAGAAAGGGACAGCCCAGTTCTGCTCATTCAAAGTCAGGGGCCAGGAGGGCAGGTTCCAAATCCTTCGAGTTGGAAGCCAGCAAAACACTGACCAGGCCATCATGGAATCCATTTATCAATTTCCTTTTCTTTCTCCCTGACTATTCCCTGGTGGCTAAGATGGTAAGAGACTCTACCTGCAATGCAGAAGACCCAGATTTGATCCCTGGGTTGGGAAGAGCCCTTGAAGAAGGAAATGGCAAACTACTCCAATAGTCTTGCCTGGGAAATCCCACGGATGGAGGAGCCTGGCAGGCTACAGTCTGTAGGATCTCAAAGAGTCGGACATGACTGAGCAACTAACACTTTCACTTTCACTACACAATTGATAGCTATTGGTCTGAATAATAAATCTTAATTTTTAAAAATGGATAAATATCATTATATTTTGGCGTTCAAACCAGAAGGCACAGACCTTCTTGAATGACTATGCTTGCTAGCTTTCTTTCTTTCTTTCAAAGGTGAAAACGTTCCTTTACCTTACAGGAAAGCAGGGAAATGTTTTTAGGATTGAGGTCTATTTTTCTAGAAAAGCACTGCATTCTGACACCATTTAGGGTCCTAGTTGTATTTGCTATCTCTTGGGTGTAACAAACATCCCTAAAATTTAATGGCTTAAAGCAACAAGGTATTGTTTGTCAAGTTTCTGCCTGCCTCCCTGGGGTCAGACTGCCGGTAGAGATGCTGAGGCTGGAGTCAAAGGTGGCCTCAGATCCCAGGACCTTGTTTGGGCTGCAGGATAGGCTTCTCCCTCCACATGGTCTCTGGCTGTACCACCACACTGAACACGAAATTTACAACACCTCTGAAGGCCTAGCTCCAACATTGCACAAAGTCACTTCTGCTGTATTCTACTGGCCAGAGTAAACCAGGAGATCAGAGTCAGAGTCAGAGCCAAAGGGGTGGAGAAAGAGGTCTCCTCTCTTGATTTAGGGAAGAGCAGCAACATCATACCACAAAGGAGGGAGGCCTCAGGACCCCGTTTGTGGGCCCACAAGCATCACAGTGCACCACGCTGTTGTGAGTAACGTTTAAAGCTCATGTAAACATGAATTAAATTAGCTCTCAGCTCTGAAACTGTAACCTGGGTGAAATCAGACTAAAGATCTATTTTGGATCAGAAGCTTGCATTCAGTCCAGCTTTGATGCAGTTAATCCTTATTTAAAACTATCAGAAACCTCTCATAGAAGAGCCAGAGAAATCTGACCCTGCAATTTTTATGGAGCGTTTAACCATCAACTGAGAGAAAAGTAATGCGAATCCATCAGCTATTTTTAAATGTACTATTATTATCTAATTGTATGTCAACTCCCTTAGGTTTCCTGATGTCTAAACATTTCACAATGTTGTAGAATAATGATGAGATCCCATTCCCAAGAGGATGCACGCAAAGCTGAACATAAAAGTGAACTGGGACTGTGATGCTGCTAGGTCCCTGGAGCTGAAGGTACAGAGAAGGCTAGGATAATCTTTGTGTCCACCACTCAGATTTGGCACCTCATCACTGTGGGCTGCCAAATCTTGTCACACGCTGGCACTAAGGAGGAACGCTTGGGTGACGACCAGGGCTATACCGACATCTGACCACCTCTACAGTCTGGGCTTCCCAGGTGGCGCTAGTGGTAAAGAATCTGCTGGCGAATGCAGGAGATGTAAGAGATGCAGGTTCGATCCCTGGGTCAGGAAGATCCCCGGGAGAGGGGAATGTCAACCCACTCCAGTATTCTTGCCTGGAGAATCCCATGGATAGAGGAGACTGGCAGGCTACAGTCCATGGGGTTGCAAAGAATCGGACATGACTGAAGCGACCTAGCACGAATTAGTGCTTTGGAATTAGTTTGGGCTAATTCCAAAAATTCCCTGGGAAGAAAGTACCATGCAAAAACATCGAAGTTGGGAACTGTCCCCACACCTGCCCCGTTACTCACCCTCACCAAGTTCATCATGCTCCCCTCCTCCACTGCAAAGCCTTTGCACTAGCAGTCCTCTCTGACCTTGAAGTTGACCCCCAAGGGTAGGTAATGCAGCATACTTCGAACCTTAGCAAGAGCTTCGGCATCCTGGGAAGTGCTTTGCCTTGCTCCTCTGTTGCCTCCAGCCCAGATTTTCTGCCTTCATCCATCCTTAGGGAATGTTTTTTTTCTCTGATCCCTTGAGTCAGGGGTCCTTTCTGCAGCCCCCGACCTGTGCCTGAACCTTAGTGCTGGAGAAGAAATACAGCACCCTGGGAACAGGTGCTGCAGAGATACTGGGCAGCTGGACTTCTGAGTGCTTGCAGATGAACAGGGGAGCAGAGAGGAGAGGCGCAGAAACAGACGAACGCGGAAAGAAGGAAGAAAATGTGTGCTTCTGGAGACAAGTATTTTCTTTTCACATTTCTGCTGATCCAAAGATGACCCTTAAATAGTTGTCCTGTAGGAGCCTAGAAGGGTTTTGCAAATGTGGGGATGGGCATGGGTTGGGGTATTGTATGTGCCACAGAAGGGGGTGCCCCATGTAATAGGCACGCCCATCCCCTCAACACAGATGGATAGTGAAGACTTTGTCCCAAACCAGAAGAATCTGAGTTTTCATCCAAAGCTGTTTTCTTATTGTAGCTCAATTGGAAGACATAAACGTGTGCACGTGCGCTCAGTCGTGTCCGACTCCACGCTCCCCATGGACTGTAGCCCACCAGGCTCCTTTGAAGTGGAATTTTCTAGGCAAGAATACTGGAGTGGGTTGCCATCTCCTCCTCCAGGGATCCTCCCAAATCAAGGATTGAACCCGCATCTCTTGTGTCTCCTGCACTGGCAGGCAGGTTCTTTGCCACTAGCACCGCCTGGACTGTATGTGCCCTGGGCACTGCCAATGTTCAGCCATTCTCTCTCCCTGGGAAATAAACGACTAAACCTTTATGACTTCAGGTGTCTCTCCGTCCCCCCCAGCTGTGTCGGTCCCCATCTGCCTCCTTGTCCCTTTCCCCACCCTCCCTCTCAGGTCTTTGCCCCCGTGTTTTCCTGCCCTCTCTCCTGATGGCAACCCCCGCTGCCCTCTTCTCCTACCAAGGCTGGGGTCCAGGTCATGGGCTGACCACCCTGTCCAGCTCCAAGTCCTGGGGTGGCTCCCAGGACCTGAAGATTCAAGTTCAGACTCCCTAGTGTGGCACCAAGTCAGGTCTCAGTCTGCCCTCCGGGACTGTCTCCCTGTCCCCACCCCCTGGCCCGTCTCCCCCACTCCAGTCCTCCTTTTCTCACGGCCAAGTGCATCAAGCTCTCTCCCACGGCTGGGCTTTCACCCATGCTGAGCCCCCATCCTGCTCCAAAGTCTCCTGGAGGTGGAGGCAAATATTATTTCAGCTTTCAGCTTGCTTTCCCCATGCCCTCACCAGAACCCCCCTCTCCAACCAGCTACTACCGAGCATTCCTGTGGATATCTGCCCTCTGTGTGTAAAAGGGTGACAGCTGAAAGTTGGAGTGTCTGCCTCCCTCCAACACTGGGGCAAGGATGCCCACACTGGACAGGGTCCTCCCTGACCTGGGTCTTATTCCTCTCAATATAGTGAGCTATTCCTCCTGTAGGTCCCTGTAGAGTAGGCTTTCTGTACAGGAGGCTCTCTGTCAACACCTGGGCGGTCATTTATTCTGTGCTGTTGCAGGTCTATTCATCTGCTTTTTGACCTTGCCCCACCTCCATCTTCCCCAGATATCTAGAATTAGGTCTTTGATGGTTACTTGAAATGTCAGAGTTACCATGGAGCCCAGCAGTTTCACTCCCAGGAATATAGCCAAGAGAACTGAAAACACATGTCCATACATAAATGGTTATAACAGCATCATTCACAATATCCGAAAAGTGGAAACTATCCAAATGTGTATCAACTAATGAATGGAGAAAAATAAAAGGTTCTGTATCCATACAGTGGAATATTCTGTGTGTGTTAGGCGTTCAGTCATGTCCGACTCTTTGCAGCCCCATGGACTGTAGCCCACCAGGCTTCTCTGTCCATGGGATTCTCCAGGCAAGAATACTGGAGTGGGTTGCCATTCCCTTCTGAAGGGGATCTTCCCAACCAGGGATCGAACGCTGGTCTCCTGCATTGTAGGGACATTCTTTACCTTCTGAATCACCAGGAAAGATTATTTGCTGATAGGAAGGAAGTGCTGTTCCATGCTACAGCATCGATGGTCCTTGATAGCATTGTGCTCAGGGACAGAAGGCAGCCACGAAAGATCACGTGTTTTATGATCTCCTTTAAGGAAAAGGTCAGGAGGAGAAGGGGGTGACAGAGGGTGAGACGGTTGGATGGCATCACTGACTCAATGGACATGAGTTCGAGCAAACTCCGGGAGATGCTGAAGGACAGGGAAACCTGGCGTGCAGCAGTCCACCGGGTCGCAGAGAGTCAGACACGACTGAGAGATTGAACAAGTCAAATCTATAGACATAGAAAGTAGCCTAGAGGTTACCAGGGGCTGGGGGAAAGGAGGAATGGGAAGCCACTGCTAATGGGTATAGATTTCTTTTCATGGGAAGGAAAATCCTATAAAATTGATGGTGATGGTGAGGGCACAACTCTGTGAAGGTATAAACCACTGAAGCGGACACGGGCGGATGAATGGCATGGTTATGTGAGTTATGTCTCAGGAAAGAGGTTAAACATAATTGAGCACTGAAGATGGGTATTCTGGTCCTTGGAGGGATGTACATGGTCTAACAGTTCTAAGTGCAAGAAAATCGCCTCAGAAACAGCCTCCTGATGTTGGTCACCTTTTCTGCAAGGCTCCCTTTTCCCTTTTCTCTTT
>NW_011494822.1:480015-484580 GCF_000754665.1 Bison bison bison | reverse complement strand
TGGGGTGGGGTTGGGGGAGGCAGAGGGTGGGTGAGGAGCCTCTAGCCGCCTCCCCTGGGGGGCAGGATGCCCGGTACAGGGGAGCCCTCCCCCACGCCGAGCCCCAAGTGCTGCGGTCGCGGGCAAGGGGGACAGCGACACTAACGACGGCGTTTGACCCCAGGCGCAATCCCAGCCGTACCGGGAGACCCCCGGAACCAGCCGTAACCGGACCCCAAGTCCAGAAGGAGCTTCTCGAGGGCGCAGGTGGCGGCGGCAACCCCTGGATCGGGTCCCTGCGGGGTGGCTGCCGATCTCCGGCTGCGAGAGAAAGGAGACCCGCGGGCGCCGTGGGGCCGAGAAGGGTGGTGTCCGCGGGTGGGTGCGATGCCCCCCCGAGGGCCGCCCGGGAGTGGGGGAGGGCCGCAGGGAAAGGGGCGCAGAGTCAGCGGAACCCTCCCGACTCTTCCAGCCGGACCGGGTCAAATCAAAGGGGCGGCCGGAGGGCGGGAGGTTCACGGAAAGACAATGTTTGTTTGAGGGAGAAAAGCAAACAGCAGCGTCAGGAGCACTACGGATTGGGGGTCGCGGAGAAAGCAGCAGCGAGGCGGACTGGAGCTAGAGTGGGGGGCTGCTGGGGACCCCGGGGTCATGTGGGACCCCAGCCGGGCCGGGTGGGCCCAGGAGAGCCAGCCGAGGGGTTGCGTAGGGAGACAGCAGTGTAGACAACTGTAGACGCCTTGTGCACAGAGTGCACCGGTACAGGTTAAACTCCATCACTGTGCGCTGGCAGCCCAGTCACTCAGATAGAAACCCAGTCCCAGGCGCCCCACAGGGTCCTGAGTTTGCCTCTAAAATGCTCGCCAGCCATGAATCTGACACAGGAGAAGAGGGAGCCACCGGTGAGCTGGGGGTTGAAAGGAGAGCCTCTCCAGGTCTGAGGTCATTCAGCCTGGCGGTGACCCTGGGGCTTCGCCTCTGAGGCTGGCTCGGGCCCCTTGTCACAAGTTGTCACAAGTTGCCGTCTCTGCTGCCCTCCAAGTGCCTGGATGCTTCAGGAGATGGTGGCAGATTCATCAAGACTTGAGGGAGGAGCAAGCGGGCAGCTGTCTCTTTGGTCTTTCTTTCTTATAATTTTTTTATCACTACAACAATTTGTGCTCATTATTTATTAATAACAATACATAAAATACACGGAATAGAACAATAGGCCTCCAAAGATGCCCATCGACAACCTGTACATTTGCTAAAGGCCCCGCCAACCCTACCCCACCCCCAACCCCTCCGGCAAACCAAAAAATGAAGAGCCTTTGCAGATGTGATTGAGTTAAGGATCTTGAGATGGGTGGTTACCCGGTACCATCCAGGGGGAGACAGAGCAACCTCTGTGGTGCTGAACAGGGGGAGGCAGGAGAGTCAGAGTCAGAGGAAATGAGAGGACAGAGCAGAGGCCGGAGTGATGGAGTGATGCTGTTGCCAGCTCGGAGGATGGGGGACAGAGATGGGGGACAGAGCCATTTGCAAGTGGCTGCTGCTGCTGCTAAGACGCTTCAGTCGTGTCTGACTCTGTGTGACCCCATAGACAGCAGCCCACCGGGCTCCTCTGTCCTTGGGATTCTCCAGGCAAGAATACTGTAGCGGGTTGCTATTTCCTTCTTCAAGGCATGCGTGCATGCTAAGTCACTTTAGTCGTGTCCAACTCTGTGCTACCCTATGGACAGCAGCCCACCAGGCTCCTCTGTCCACAGGATCCTCTAGGCAAGAATACTGGAGTGGGTTGCCGTTTCCTTCTCCAGAAAATGGCTTCTAGAAGGTGGAAAAGACAAGGAAAGATTCTCCCCTAGAGCTTACAAAGGAAACCTAGGCCTGTAGAAATCCTTGACTGCAGGCCAGGAAACCCATTCATACTTCTGATCTCCACGACTAGAAGATCACAAATGTGTGTCATTTTAAGCCACTGAGTTTGTGGCAATTTGTTACAGCAGCAACAGGACATAAATATAGGAATGTTTTGTTTTGTTTCGTCACTCACTAAGTTGTGTCCGACTCTTTGTGACCCCATGGACAGTTGGCTGACAGGCTCCTCTGTCCATGGGATTTTCCAAGCAAGAGTACTGGAGTGGGTTGCCATGTCCTTCTCCAGGGGATCTTCCCGACCCAGGAGTAGAACCCACGTCTCCTGCATTGGCAGGTGGATTCTTTTCCACTGAGCCACCTGGGAAGCCTGAAAACATGAATACGTATACCTTAAAAATGAAGAAAACCAGGGACTTTCCTGGCAGTCCAGTGGTTAAGACCTCGCAATTCCAGTGCAGGGGGCATGGGTTCAGTCCTGATCAGGGAAGTGAGATCCCACATGTCCTGTGGCCAAAGAGAAAAAGAGAATCAGTCATCTATAGTCCACCTCCTAGAACGAACTCATGATTTTTAATATCTGTAGCTCAGCAGTCAACTGAGGACCAGAACTGTGAGAAGTCATCTATAAAAGCTAAGTGTCATATAGCTAATGCTGGCATCTCCCATTGTACCCACTAAGAGGGACTGGATGCTTCAGTTCAGTTCAGTTCAGTTGCTCAGTACCTAGTGCCCAAATCTGGTGGTTCCGAATACTGTGCTCCATTAAAAGGAATCAGAACTCCATAGCAAAATGGCGGGTTTCAAGGTTCAGGCAGAAGAGATACAAGACGTGCCCCCCCCAAGTATTATTCCTCCAGACAGTGAGGAAGTGCCAAAGAATCTGAGGAACTATTAGCAGGATAAATGCTTGGACAGCTCCCATTGGAAAATCTGAGAGAATGGTATTATTAAATTATAACTATTCTTCCTTGATTCTATTACAAGCATAACCCAAAGTAAGAATCCACAAGTGCATACGGATATAATTATGTAAATAAAAATAAATATATAGGGAAAAGGGAACGTGCTTCCTTATGGTAGAATGTTGACTAATGAAGGGATAATAGGATTAGACAATGCTATTTGGAGCTACCATAGTAACAATCCTGTCAGGAAGAATCATTAATGTATGCTACAGCGGGAGGTGAAAATTTAATGAGAAACAGGATTTGTAGATGGTCTCAAGTTCTTTCCCCACAGGATACTACAAAAGGGAAAACTATAACTTGCCAGTGGAGAAACCTGGCCACCATCTTAACCGAGTGATCAAAGTTAACGTGACCAGTGACGAGACAAACTGGCAACAGGTGGCTCTGATACGATTGCAACACAAGGACACAGCATGCCCGCGACACATAACCTGAGCTTCATCGTGAGGAAACACCAAACAAATCACAGTGAGAGACATTTCACAAAGCAACTGGCCTGCACCCTCCAAAAGTGTCTACACCGTGAACAACAAAGAAAGACGACGTTGTTCCTTATTCAAGGGGACTAAAGAGGCCTGACAGCTGAATGCAAGATGAATTCTGGATTGAATCCCGGACCAGGAAAAAACAGTTTTTCCTCCCTTCTTTATAAAGGACATTAGTCATGCCACAGCATGGATGAACCTTGAGGATATTATGGTTAATGAAATAATCCAGCCAAAAAATGACAAATATTGTGTGATTCCACTTTTATGAAGTATTTACTTAGAAGAGTCAGATTCATAGAGGCAGCATAGACAGTGGTTACCAGGGGCGGCGGGAGGGTGTGTGTGTGGAGGTGGGGGCAGGGATGGGGAGTCATGGTTCAGTCAGTAGAGAGTTTCAGTTCAGGATGATGAGCAAATACTAGAAATGGTTGGTGTTGTTCTTTCGTGTCTGATTCTTTGTGACCCCATGGACTACAGCACGCCAGGCTTCCCTGTCCATCAGTTCAGTTCAGTTCAGTTCAGTCACTCAGTCGTGTCCGACTCTTTGCAACCCCATGAATTGCAGCACGCCAAGCCTCCCTGTCCATCACCAACTCCCCCAAACTCAGGTCCATCAGAGACTTTTCCAATGAGTCAACTCTTTGCATAAGGTGGCCAGAGTACTGGAGTTTCAGCTTTAGCATCATTCCTTCCAAAGAAATCCCAGGGCTGATCTCCTTCAGAATGGACTGGTTGGATCTCCTTGCAGTCCAAGGGACTCTCAAGAGTCTTCTCCAACACCACAGTTCAAAAGCATCAATTCTTCGGTGCTCAGCTTTCTTCACAGTCCAACTCTCACATCCATACAAGACTACTGCAAAAACCGTAGCCTTGACTAGACTGACCTTTGTTGGCAAAGTCATGTCTCTGCTTTTCAATATGCTATCTAGGTTGGTCATAACTTTCCTTCCCAGGAATAAGCGTCTTTTAATTTCATGGCTGCAGTCACAATCTGCAGTGACTTTGGAGGCCCAAAAATAAAGTCTGACACTGTTTCCCCATCTATTTCCCATGAAGTGATGGGACCAGATGCCATGATCTTGGTTTTCTGAATGTTCAGCTTTAAGCCAACTTTTTCACTCTCCACTTTCATTTTCATCAAGAGGCTTTTGAGTTCCTCTTCACTTTCTGCCATAAGGGTGGTGTCATCTGCATATCTGAGGTTATTGATATTTCTCCTGGCAATCTTGATTCCAGCTTGTGCTTCTTCCAGCCCAGGTTTCTCATGATGTAC
>NW_011494822.1:474556-479915 GCF_000754665.1 Bison bison bison | reverse complement strand
TGACCTGCATATAGGTTTCTCAAGAGGCAGATCAGGTGGTCTGGTATTCCCATCTCTTTCAGAAT
Organism: Bison bison bison; assembly: GCF_000754665.1. Lineage (NCBI taxonomy): Eukaryota > Metazoa > Chordata > Mammalia > Artiodactyla > Bovidae > Bison > Bison bison. The sequence continues at coordinate 479,850 of NW_011494822.1, read as the reverse complement.
TTCCCACAGTTTATTGTGATCCACACAGTCAAAGGCTTTGGCATAGTCAATAAAGCAGAAATAGATGTTTTTCTGGAACTCGGTTGCTTTTTCCATGATCCAGCAGATGTTGGCAATTTGATCTCTGGTTCCTCTGCCTTTTCTAAAACCAGCTTGTTCAAGCTGGAAGCTCACGGTTCACGTATTGCTGAAGCCTGGCTTGGAGAATTTTAAGCATTACTTTACTAGTGTGTGAGATGAGTGCAATTGTGCGGTAGTTTGAACATTCTTTGGGATTCACATCCATCGAGTTGTTGATGCCAACCATCTCACCCTCTGTCGCCCCCTTCTCCTCCTGCCTTCAATCTTTCCCAACATCAGAGTCTTTTCCAATGAGTCAGCTCTTCAGATCAAGTGGTCAAAGTATTGGACATCTGAGAAGTATCTAATACTGCAGTGTGTCACTACCGGACACGGTGAGAAGACGGCAGCCTGTGAAACAGAAAGCAGGTTCACAAGCTCCTTGGTCAGTGGCTTCCAGCTTCTGCATCTGTGAGGAACAGGTTTCTGTTTCTAGCCACCCAGCCGGCCTGTGATATTTTTATTTTTATTGTAGCATTCCACATGGACTAAGACAGTGGTGATGGTTGCATAACATAAGAAATGTACTTAATGCCACAAATTGTACACTTAAAAATGGCTAAAATGGTAAAATGTAATATATTTTACCATAATAAAAATAATTTTTAAAAATGGCAACTTAGTAAAAGGATATTCTTAATGGCAAAATGTGTATAAGGTCTGTAGATTATACAACAATGGTGTACCATTGTTAATTTTTTCTTTTTGATAAGTGTTCTGTGCTTATGTAGAAAGTGTCCTTTAAAAAAAAAAGGAAACATATAGTGAAGTACTTAGGGGTAAAGAAGCAACATGTCTACAATCTACTTTCAAATGGTTTATATTATACATATTAAAAAAGTATATATTTAATGTATACACTTATATACAAATTATCCATGTCTGTATAGAAAGACTGGCAAAGCCAGCATTAACATTTGGGGAACGTGGGTGTAATGTATATGAGAATTTGTACAATTACCCAGACTTTTCTGTAATGTCTAAAATTATTTCAAAATAAGTTGTTTTTTTTAAAATTAGAAGAGGGAAATAATTGGAAAGAAATGAAACACCGTCTGGGGAAAACACTTCTAATGTCTGTGGTTGAGATGCAGTGAACTGTCTGGGCCCCCCTGGCCCTGAGATGCCCTAACTCTCAGGCCCAGAAGTGATTGGTGGGGAAAAAATAAGGCAGATGGAGAAAGACAAATACTTATATGTGGAATCTTAAAAACAAACAAACAAGCAAAATAAAACCCAGCTCACAGATACAGAAATCAGATTAGCAGTAACCAGAGGGGAAGTGGGTTGGGAGTGAGCGAAATGGGTTCAACTGTACAGTGACTGATGGTAACTATTATAATGGTGATCACCTTGTAGTGTATAGGGCTTCCCTTGCGGCTCAGCTAGTAAAGAATCTGCCTGCAGTGCGGGAGACCTGGGTTCCATCCCTGGGTGGGAAAGATCCCCTGGAGAAGGGAAAGGCTATCCACTCCAGTGTTCTGACCTGGAGAATTCCATGGACTGTATAGTCCACGGGGACGCAAAGAGTCGGACTCGACTGAGCGATTTTCACTTCACTGTAGAGTATAAAAATTATAAAACGTCGAATTGCAATGCTGTACACCTGAAATATATAGTAATAATAATAGACAAGCAGAACAAATGGATGGTGATGGAAATCCCACCCATATGGGGGGCAGTGGGCATTGATTGGGAAGGCAGGAGTGAATTCTGGGCGGTCCTGGAAATGTTCTGTGTCTTGATCTGGGTGCCCAAGTTACAAGTTTCCAAGACGTTGTAATTAAGCTCTGCGCACTTTTTACCCTGTTGCGTGTATGCTCCATTTGAAAAGGTTTAGACCGCCCCCATCCCCACCTCGACCTGCGCGCTGAGATTGCGTCCACGTAAACAAGGCATTCGCTCAGACTCGATGGAGATTCGATTTACATTGTTTGTTATTTCGTTGCTAAGCAACACAGTCTAAACGGCACAACCAAGCGACGCCTACTTTGATAGCCAACCTAGGGGATGTTGCTAAGCCAAGGATCCTAGAGTGCTCAGCACGAACAATCCCCACCCCCAGCCCCTTTGTGCTCTGTGGTAGGGGGCTGGGAAGAGGTGAGGACCCCGGGGTGGACCAGCTCGGTCGCCCCGGCGGAAGTGGGCTGGCTGCAGCGAGCCGCCATCCCGCCTGCCTGCCGCATCTATCGCTATGGCAACTGCTCGCTGGGTTCTGGGGCTAAAATGAGGCTCCGTGGGTGTCAGTCCGTGATTGGTGGTCTCACCTGCCTGCGGAATCGTGTGGCCTCAGGAGGGAACTGATGAGTCACTGCAGGAAAATTAGACTGGATCACTCATGCAGAAACGGGACAGATTTGAGACTGGGGGGACCCAGGCCTCAGAGAATGTGGTGAAGGTTATCTGAAGGGCAGGGGTTGTCAGGGCATCAACAGAAGGAGGTGAGGCCCAGCTAAAACCGAAAAGAGGTGGACATAAGCAAAGATCACCCAAACGAGAAAAACAAACGCTGCTTATTCAGAGCTTGCTGATGGAGCAGTCAGCCACACTCCTGTGTTTGGCAGAGGCTCAAAGACTCGGGGAGGAGTGGCCGAGCGCTAAAAAATAAAATGGGAAGCCTGCAGGTGTGCCCTGATCCGAGGCGGTTGTCATGGGGAAGCTGGAGGCTGCCTAAGGGGATGGCGGTGGGGGGTGTCATCCTGTGTGATTGGCCAGGATTGCTTATTTGGCGTTCTCTGATTGGTCCTGCACTGGAAACAGGGCCAAAAATTAGGGATGCTGACCGTTCTGGGTTGCTTGCTGCAGAGGTTGTGGTTTGGCTTCCCCGGGTTGTTTGCAGCAGGTTGTGGTCAGAGTTCTAGTGTCATATACGGCCTGGCTGTTGTCACTTTGAATATTCAGGGTTTCAATGAATACCTAGATGAGAGATAGTCAGGAGAGGAGTCCTTGCAGTCCTGTTAAGGAGGGAGTGAGGTACTGTGCAGTGTACGGCGCGGGGCGGGGGGGCACCTCTGAGGCCCACCCCAGGAGAAGTGGGACTGAAGCATCACAGGTTAAACACCCATCTGAACTCAGAGATACAGGGTGTAGGGCACCTCTGATGGGGACTCACAGAGTCTCTTGTGAGTCAGGAACTCACAGGTTGTTACTGACACAGGGTTCTAAACGCCATGTGAGGCCACTTCACTGAGTAACTCACTGAACCTGAGTGTTCCCTTCAGACTGTGGAGAACTGAATGAGTTAATGTGGGTCAAGTTCACTGGACTGTGCCTGGCACTTGGCAAGTGATTGGTCAATGCTAAATTTTTTTAAAATATTATGTTAGAGTTTCTGAATAATTGGTGAAAAAATGAAATTAAGTGTACCATTAGGATTCATGTCAGTAGAAGTGTCTAACATCTAACTGCAGACTAGGGTGAAGAAAGGTGGTGATGAGTGGATTGAAGGGGCCAGCAATGGAAACACATCATTCGTGGGCACCAGGAGGATATATGTTTGGTTCAGCCTAGACTGCATGCCTTCCCCAGGGGCAGAGGAGAAAGTGGGGCATAGGCCAGTGGGGAGCCTGGCAAGTCCCCTAAAACTCTGAGTTTAGAGTGAAGAAGGAGCCATTCTCTGAAAGAGAGGCAGATCTTGTTGCTAGGAGAAGAGGGGATGAAGAGCTTTACACACACAGATAACACATCTGTGTGGTCATATGCTTAAAGTCTGTGCAAAAAGAAGACTTCAACCTAAGAAATCTAGAAATTTAGAACCTAAGAAATCTAGAAATTCTAGTTAGACCCCGGAGTTACATCTAAGCAGTCAGAATACTAATCATGACATGGGTTTTCAGAGTGAGGTTGTAAAAAGTTTTTTTTTCCCAGTAATGCTAGATGTGTGTGTGTGTGTGTGTGCACACTAAGTCGCTCAACTGTGTCCTACTCTTTGCAACCCCACAGACTGTAGTCCACCAGGCTCCTCTGTCCATGGAATTTTCCAGGCAGGAGTCCTGGAGTAGGTTGCCATTCCCTTCTCCAGGGCGTCTTCCCGATTAAGGGATTGAACCCTGGTCTCCTGCTTTGCAGGCAGATTCTTTACTGTCTGAGCCACCAGGAATGCCCTTAAAACTAGGTAGTCATACTAATTCAGTGATAACCTTTGAGCACAGGAATCAGGTCTTAGACATACCAGACGGGCTTATCTTCTGGGTTTAAAAACATATTTCATAAAATAAATGATCAGTAAATGTTTAATGATAATGAACATTTGTAAGGGGAGGCCTTACAAATAGCTGTGAAAAGAAGAGAAGCAAAAAGCAAAGGAGAAAAGGAAAGATATAAACATCTGAATGCAGAGTTCCAAAGAATAGCAAGAAGAGATAAGAAAGCCTTCTTCAGCAATCAATGCAAAGAAATAGAGGAAAACAACAGAATGGGAAAGACTAGAAATCTCTTCAAGAAAATTAGAGATACCAAGGGAATACTTCATGCAAAGACGGGCTCGATAAAGGACAGAAATGGTATGGACCTAACAGAAGCAGAAGATATTAAGAAGAGGCGGCAAGAATACACAGAAGAACTGTACAAAAAAGATCTTCAAGACCCAGATAATCACGATGGTGTGATCACTGACCTAGAGCCAGACATCCTGGAATGTGAAGTCAAGTGGGCCTTAGAAAGCATCACTACGAACAAAGCTAGTGGAGGTGATGGAATTCCAGTTGAGCTATTCCAAATCCTGAAAGATGATGCTGTGAAAGTGCTGCACTCAATACTCCAGCAAATTTGGAGAACTCAGCAGTGGCCACAGGACTGGAAAAGGTCAGTTTTCATTCCAATCCCAAAGAAAGGCAATGCCAAAGAATGCTCAAACTACCACACAATTGCACTCATCTCACATGCTAGTAAAGTAATGCTCAAAATTCTCCAAGCCAGGCTTCAGCAATACGTGAACCGTGAACTTCCTGATGTTCAAGCTGGTTTTAGAAAAGGCAGAGGAACCAGAGATCAAATTGCCAACATCCGCTGGATCATGGAAAAAGCAAGAGGGTTCCAGAAAAACATCTATTTCTGTTTTATTGGCTATGCCAAAGCCTTTGACTGTGTGGATCACAATAAACTATGGAAAATTCTGAAAGAGATGGGAATACCAGACCACCTGATCTGCCTCTTGAGAAACCTATATGCAGGTC
>NW_011494822.1:460180-474216 GCF_000754665.1 Bison bison bison | reverse complement strand
TTAAAAGACGCTTACTCCTTGGAAGGAAAGTTATGACCAACCTAGATAGCATTTTCAAAAGCAGAGATATTACTTTGCCAACAAAAGTTCGTCTAGTCAAGGCTATGATTTTTCCTGTGGTCACGTATGGATGTGAGAGTTGGACTGTGAAGAAGGCTGAGCACCGAAGAATTGATGCTTTTGAACTGTGGTGTTGGAGAAGACTCTTGAGAGTCCCTTGGACTGCAAGGAGATCCAACCAGTCCATTCTGAAGATCAGCCCTGGGATTTCTTTGGAAGGAATGATGCTAAAGCTGAAACTCCAGTACTTTGGCCACCTCATGTGAAGAGTTGACTCATTGGAAAAGACCCTGATGCTGGGAGGGATTGGGGGCAGGAGGAGAAGGGGACGACAGAGGATGAGATGGCTGGATGGCATCACTGACTCAATGGACATGAGTCTGGGTGAACTCCGGGAGATGGTTATGGACAGGGAGGCCTGGCGTGCTGCGATTCATGGGGTCGCAAAGAGTCGGACACGACTGAGTGACTGAACTGAACTGAACTGAATGATAATGAAGGCATACAAGAGGACAACAGGAGATTCAGCTTAAGAGCATAATGGTGTCCATAAATACAGGAGTGAGGGGTGCCAGGTAACCCCTGAAGTTTCCTTTGGGCTCCACACTACCTAAGGTAAAAATTTCTGGGAAGAACTCGCTTTAGGGCAACTACACAATTTCAGATTAGAACCCAAAGTATCAGAGAAAAATGCATATTTCAACAGACTCATCGATTAAAGAGACCACCGTCCGTTGGGGCCCCGGGAGCTGCCTCTGGAGGCTGCATGTAACCACACGTGGCAGAGGGTTGACCCTGGAGGTTTGGTTGCAGCCCCTGGAGCCAGTGAGTCAACACTGAGGTTCAGATGGGTGATGAGGCATGCATGTTAGTTTCCTGTGACCGCTGTAGCAAATTGTGGCAAACTGGGTGTCTTAAGACAATGGAAATTCATCTCTCACAGGTCTGGGGTTGAGAAGTCTGAGATTAAGGTGTTGGGAGGACAACGTTTCTTACAGAAGCCCTGAGGAGCGTTCATTCCTTGTTTCCTTCAACTTCTAGTGGTTGCTGGTGTTCTTTGACCTGTGGCTGCACCACGCCAATCTCTGCTTTCATCTTCACGTGGCCCTCTTCTCTGTGTGTCTCAGATCTCCCTCTGCCTCATTCTAATAAGGACACCTGCCAGTGGATTCATGGTCCACCCGGATAATCTAGCTCAGATGGCAAAGAATCTTCCTACATTGCAGGAGACCTGAGTTCGATCCCTGGATTAGGAAGATCCTCTGGAGAAAGTAATGGCTACCCACTCCAGTTTTCTTGTCTGGAGAATCCCATGGACAGAAGAGCCTGGTGGTCTGTAGTCCATGAGGTTGCAAAAAGTTGGACATGACTGAGTGACTAACACTTTCACTAACACTTGGATAATCCAAGATGATCTCATCCCCAAATCCTTAATTACATCTGCAAAGACTTTTTCTAAATAAGGTGACACTTACAGGTTCCAAGGATGTGTTTTCGAGGGCTACCCTTTAGCCCATGACACTCATCTTCCCAAGGCGAGAACATTAAGACGTTCAGAGTTCACTCCTGAAAATGCTTGTTGCATGCCATGGAGCTCCTGGAATGTTCTAGGGCTGAACCGATGAGCTCAAATGGAATAGCCCATCATCCATTCACCCTTGGAGATGGCATTCGTTGCCAGCCTGCGGTAATCTGACATAGCTGGGATATCCAACAGGGTTTCATGAAATTCCTGGGCTAAAGGATCCTCTGGATATGGAAGTTTTTATGGCCAACATAGATGATTTTCTACTCTCAAGGGTGGACTTCTTGGTCCATTTATCCTTGGGGGTCCTTGGGGCTTGTATGGCTCAGCATTTTGCAGACTGCATGCCCAGGCACTCCAGCTGTGTGAGATAGCCTCTGAGAAAAGAGTTCAGTGATCAAGAATGTGTGAACAACACTGGTGACTGTATCCCCGCTCTGTGGATCCTCAATACATTTAAATAGATTAAAGGCACTCAGAAATCCTATGGTGGAGAAGCCCAGTATTTGCCCCTCAGAAATCATACTTGGCTTTGGAACGGAGACCTGTTGAAGAGGAAATGTACCCTCAGATGTTTGCACTGTGTCTTCTGTGTTGGCAGAATGAGGGAATGTCAGATTCCACCTCCTTCCTGGCTTTATTTGCAATCTCGGAACTCGTGCCAACTGCTGACTGTAGTGGACTCTGGTCTCTGTTAGCCACCAGCTTGCCTGCTGACACTCTGCTTTATCCCAGGGTTCAGCTGTGTTTGCCCAGGACTTACTGACTTGTTTGAAGTTACAGCAGAGAGTACAGAATCCTTTGTTGTGCACGTCCTCTGTGGTCCTCCTCACATTTTGCTCTTTTACAATCATCGAGGGGCATGTGGGTGAGCTTTTGTGGCCATGGTACCAAATAGAGCATCTCCTTTAGCTGCTTCATTGAGTAAGAAGGTCAGATGTGGTAACTCAATTTAAATTTGTGGTACTTACACTCAACTTCTCTTTTTCTACCATGGGTCTCTTCAGAAGGAACTTTCGAGGCCCAGTTACATCACATGAACAGTCAGGATGCTGTCCCTTGGGAAGACCTGTAGGAGTCAACAGTGATTTGCCTTTCTTTTTCTGTCTCTCCTTCCTTCCTTTCCCTTTCTTTCTTTCTCTCTCTCTTCTTTTCCTTTTTTCACTCTTTCTTTGCAAGGATTAGGAGATGGACACAAACAGAACAAGGTTGTCTTTCATTGGGAAAATTACAGGAGAAGTTTTTAATAAAGAGCTTAAGAGATTTTGTAAAAATACACTTGTCATTGTGAATATCAAGAAAGTTTTTAATGGTAGCATGTGCTTTCAAATGAAAGAATAATTTAAAAATTTGGTTGTCCTACTCGTGAAAAAGATATAAGTGAAGGACTGTAGCTTTCATGTTTTACTCCACAGATTTTGTTTTTACTTAAAAAAATATGTTTTGGGGGCTTCCCTGGTGGATCAGTGGTAAAGAATTTGCCTGCCAAAATGCAGGAGACATGGGTTCGATCCCTGGTCCATTAAGATCCCACATGTCACAGAGTAACTAAGCCCGTGTGCCACAACTCTCGAGCCTGTGGTCTAGAGCCTCTGCTCTGCAACAAGAGAAGCCACTGCAAAGAGAAACCCATGCTGCTACTGCTGCTAAGTCACTTCAGTCATGTCCTAACCCCATAGACGGTAGCCCACCAGGCTCCACCATCCCTGGGATTCTCCAGGCAAGAATACTGGAGTGGGGAACCCATACATCAAGCTAAAGAGTACCCCTTGATAGCCACAAGTAGAGACAAGCTTGCACAGCAAGGAAGACCCAGTACAGCCTAAATAATAATAATAATAATATGTTTTTTGTTGTGCCACAGGCATGTGGGATCTTAGCTCCATGACTGGGGATCAAACCCAAGCCCCCTGTATTGGAAGCACAGAGTCCTAACCACTGCCAGGAGGGAAGTCCCTACTCTATTGATTATTAATGAGATGGTGAGACTCAGTAACTATTACTTCAACCAACGGATCAACTCAGTAACAGTAATCATGGTCCAACCTGACATTCTGACTTCCTGATGTGCTGCTGCTACTGTGATGTACTACCATATGAAAAACACATCATCTATGAAATATTCTTCTTGACGGTGAAAGTCGCTCAGTTGTGGCTGACTCTTCGCAACCCAATGGACAATACAGTCCATGGAATGCTCCAGACCAGAATACTAGGGTGGGTAGCCTTTCCCTTCTCCAGTGGATCTTTCCAACCCAGGGATCGAACTCAGGTCTCCCACATTGCAAGCAGATCCTTTACCAGCTGAGCCACAAGGGAAGCCCAAGAATACAGGAGTGGATAGCCTATCCCTTCTCCAGTGGATCTTCCTGACCCAGGAATTAAAACAGGGTCTCCTGCATTGCAGGTGGATTCTTAACTTGAGTTGCCTCAAGTCTCTAGGCTATCTTCCAGTTTATAGGAAATACAGAGGTTGACGGAACAGTTAAATTAAACCAGGACAAATCAATCAGACAAATCTAGAATGAAGAATATTGTATAAAACAAGTGTCCTGTGATTTTCCAACAGGCATTGTCATCGGAAAATGAAAAGTACAAGGACCATTTTAGATTAAGGGAGACTACATAGGCTTAAATCAGCAGCAATGCATGAAGGTCAGTTGGATACTTGTTCGAAAAAATCAAAACAAAACTAGAAAAGACACTCTTGGGACAATTATAGAGACTTTAGGTTCTAGATATGATGGCTTTAAAGGACATTAACTGTAGGAGATACTTGCTAAAGTGCTTAGGCAGAAAGCTGTTCACACACATTTTTTCAAATGACACAGAAAAACACAATGATTAGAATACATGGCTCCAACTTCCCTGGTGGTCCAGTGGTTAAGAATCCACCTGCCAATGCAGGGAACATGGGTTCAATCCCTGGTCCAGGACGATTCCATGTGCCGTGGGGCAACTAAGCCCACTAGCCACAAGTACCAAGCCTGTGTAACCTAGAGCCTGTGCTCTGCAAAAAGAGAAACCACCACAGTGAGAAGCCCACGCATTGCAACTGGAGAGTAGCCCTGGCTCGCCGTAGCGAGAGAAAGCCCACAGGCAGTCATGAAGACCCAGGGCAGACAAAAATAAACAAACAAATAAAAAATTATTTTAAAAAATCCATATGACTAAATGTTAATAATTGTTTAACATTTAATTTAACATTAAAATAATTGTTTAATTCAATGTAAATAATTGAATTTAGGCTGAGAGCATATAGGTGTTCGTTGCATTATTCCTTCAACTTTTCTGTACGTTTGGTTGGTGGTTTAGTCACTAAGTTGTTTCTAACTCTTACGACCGCATGGACTGTAGCCTGCCAGGCTCCTCTGACCATGGGATTCTCCAGATAAGAATACTGGAGTGGGTTGCCATTTCCTTCTCCAAGGTCTGTACGTTTGAAAATGTTCATAATAAAACGTGCAGGAAAAAACCTGGTCTTGAGGGCCTTCATCTCAGTAACACTTTGGCCTAAATTGCAAGTAATTTTTATGTGACTGTTGTATCTGAATGCGTTAGGGATAAGAAACACTTGGTACTCTGTTTTGATGATTTGATTCAATGTACCTCCTTGTTGAGACTGTTTGAAGCACTGAAATTGAATTCATTATTACTGAGAACAGATATAAAAGTACAGACACACAAACCTAATACATTGTTGTTGCTCAGTTGATATTTCAGCTGCCACATAATTGAATCTCTTGCTAAGAAAGGCATTCATACACATGTTGCTATTTCGGCAACAAAAAAGTATCTCCTGGAAAATTATGCTTTGCTTATTAAGCTAATATTTATTGGCTTACTGCTACATGCCACGCCTGTGTTGGCCTAAGGGAAACATCAATAAATGAAAGATGGGTGGTTGGGGGTGGGGGGTGGGTGAGGGCACTGCTGTTGAAGATCCAAGGCCACAGACTTCCAAATGCACAAGGACAGAGGTAGCCTCATTTATGCTAAGTTCAGAATTCTCTAAAGATTTTGCTTGTGCATACCTTAAAAAATTATTAACTTCATTTCTTGATAAATACAGTTTCTCATTGTATGTTTAAATGGTAGCAAAGATATAATTCTGGAGTAAAATTCCTATTTTTAAATTGTTCCATCACTTTAAGAAACGATCCAAGTACGTATGATTCCTTTATAGTCTTTTAAAAATTATTAATTGGAGGCTATTTACTTTACAGTGTTGTGTTGGTTTCTGCCGTATATCAAGATGAATCAGCCATAGGTATACACATGTCCCCTCCCACTTGAACCTCCCCCACACCCCCCAGGTTCTTTAAAATCTTTGTCTGGTAATCCCCATATCTGAAGTCCTTGTTGGATGGGTTCTGTTATTTGTTGTCTGGTCTTCTTCACATATATATTTGGTCATGTTTAATGTGCAGCTCAACTTCTTTGTGAGTCCATTTGTGAAAATTCTTTGAAGGCTAGTGTTGCGGACTGAGCTGGCTCCCTAAAATTAATTTGTTGAAGCCCTAGCCCTCAGTGTGATTGTATTTGTAGATAGAGACTTTAGGGAGGTAATTCAGGTTAAAGGAGGTCATAAGAGGAGGGCCCTCATCCAGTAGAACTGGTGTCCTTATAGGAAGAGAGACACCAGACACGCATGAGCACAGAGCAAAGGTCATGTGAAGACACACAGAGAAGGTCTCCATCTGCAAGTCCAGGAGCGAGGCCTCAGGAGAAGCTAACCTTTATGGCACCTTGGTCTTGGACTTCTAGCCTCCATAACTGTGAGAAACACATTTCTGTTGTTGAATCCCCCAGTGTGTAGTATTCTTTTAGGGCTGCCCTAGCAGACTATGGCACCCCACTGCAGTACTCTTGCCTGGAAAATCCCATGGACGCAGGAGCCTGGTGGGCTGCAGTCCATGGGGTCGCTAAGAGTCGGACATGACTGAGCGACTTCACTTTCACTTTTCACTTTCTTGCACTGGAGAAGGAAATGGCAACCCACTCCAGTGTTCTTGCCTGGAGAATCCCAGGGACGGGGGAGCCTGGTGGGCTGCTGTCTATGGGACCGCACAGAGTTGGACACAACTGAAGCGACTTAGCAGCAGCAGCAGCAGCAGACTAAGGCAGCGAGAAATCAAGTGCTTTCCTCTGGAGAGAATTTGTGTTTGCTTTTGCCAGATCCTTAGGGGTCCCAGCAGCACAAGATCATTTTCAATGACGTTTACTGCTTGAGATTATTTGGTCACTGGGGTGTCATGAGTTTGAGATGCAATCCATTCCAGGGCTGGTTCATGGGTACAATTTTCATAAGGCTCAGCAAAACCAACTTTTCCTAGAACTTTCAGAGAGGGGGCTTGACTTTTGGTTCACTAATCCTCTTGAGATAGCAGCTCTGTGGGCCTTGGGGGAGGATCCTGGGAGAAGGTCTTTTAATAGTTGTTTCCCCTTGGGCAGGCTCTGGGCTTTGATGTTATTCTTGCCCCTGGAATCTGTCAATACACAAGTTCAAAGTTTGCCTGTATCAGTAGAGCAAAAGTCACGGCTGTGTTCCGTTTACATCAGGTCCTTAGATTCTGGCCTGTTAGTTTTTATTTTTTGTCAATGCGTCAGTGGTTTTACAAATATATTTTTTATATTTTGTCAAGCATTTTCAACTATTGGTCTAAATAACCTGGCCTGCTATATTCTTAGAAAGGGGAAGTGAACATCATAATTTTTCTCAATACTTTAAGTGAGAAGTGTTGTGTTTGTTTCCCCCTCCAAACATATTTATTTTAATGGAAGGAAAATCGCTTCACAATACTGTGTCGTCCTCTGCCATACATCCACATGAGTCAGCCACAGGTATACGTATGTCCCCTCCCTCTTTAAACTCCCTCCCAGCTCCCACCGCTTCCCATCCCTCTAGGTTGTTACAGAGCCCGGATTTGAGTTCTGAGTCACACGGCTAATTCCTGTTGGTTGTCTATTTTGCGTATGGTGTATACGCTTCCATGCTACTCTCTCCATTCGTCCCATCCTCTTCTTCCCTCCCCCGCCATGTTCCCAAGTCTGTTCTCTGTCTGCATCTCCATTTTGCTCTGCAAATAGGTTCATCGGCACCATCTTTCTAGATTCCATACATATGCGTTAATATACATTGTTTTTCTCTTTGACTCACTTGACTCTGTATAACAGGCTCTAGGCTCATCCACCTCATTAGAACTGACTCAAATGCATTCCTTTTACAGCTGAGTAATATTCCATTGTATATATGTACCCCAGTTTCTTTATGCATTCGTCTGATGATAGACATCTAGGTTGCTTCCATGTTCTAGCTATTGTAAACAGTGCTGAGATGAACACTGGGGTACATGGGCCTTTTTCAATTTTGATTTCCTCAGGGTATATGCCAAGAAGTAGGACTGCTGGGTCATATGGCAGTTCTCCTCCCAGTTTCTTGAGCAGTCTTCATACTGTCTTCCAGAGTGGCTGTATCAAATTACATTCCCACCAATAGTGCAAAAGTGTTCCCTTTTCTCCACAGCCTGTCCAGCATTTATTGTCTACGGATTTTTTTGATTAAGGCCATTCTGACTGGTGTGAGGTGGTATCTCGCTGTAGTTTTGATTTGCATTTCTCTCATAATGAGCGATGCTGAGCATCGTTTCATGTGTTTAGTAGCCATTTGTATGTCTTCTTTGGAGAAATGTCTCTTTAGGTCTTTTGCCCACTTTTTGATTGGGTTGTTTGCTTTTGTGGTATTCAGTTTTATGAGCTGCTTGTATAGTTCAGAAATTAATTCCTTTGTTAGTTGCTACATTTGCTATTATTTTCTTCCATTCTGAGGACTGTCTTTTCAGTTTCCTTTGCTGTGCAGAAGTTTATAAATTTAATCAGGCCTCCCTTGTTTATTTTTGTTTTTATTTTCATTACTCTGACCGCTGGGTCATAGAAGATCTTTCTGTGATTTATGTCATAGTGTTCTGTTTATGTTTTTCTCTAAGAGTTTTATAATTTCTGGTCTTACATTTAGGACTTTAACTCATTTTGAGTTTATCTTTGTGTTTGGCATTAGGAAGTGTTTTAATTTCATTCTTTTGCACGTAACTGTCCAGTTTTCCCAGCACCACTTATTGAAGAGACTATCTTTGCCCCACTGTATATTCTTGCCTCCTTTGTCAAAGATAAGGTGCCCACAGGTGTGTGGGTTTATGAGAAACTCTTTCAACCTGAGGTTTCCGCATAGACTTGAAGGCATCCATGAACTCTCAGGAAACTGTATGCAACATTTTGAGTTTATGCAATTTTTCTGGGAAAAAAGCCCGCAGATTTTGTCAGATTGTCAGAGGTGCTTATGACTGAGATTCCCCAAATTTGAGAACCACTACTTCACAGTTCTATCAGAACTTAGCAACTTTCATTTAAAAAATGATGTCAGAAGAATTTCAGACTCACAGAAGAGTTGCAAGTACAGTCCAAAAAAGCTCCCATATTCCTTCACCCAGATTCACCAGCTTTTAACATTTCTCTCTCTTTCTCACACTTGCACACACAAACACACATTTAGTCTTTTTCTGAACCATATGACTACAAGCTTCAGACCTGATTCTACATCACCCCTAAATATGTGCATTTCTCTAAATGAGGACCCCTCAAGAGATCGAGAAATCAGCACTGATACAACGCTATCATTCAAAGAACCTATTAGAATTTCAGTTTTGCTACTTGTCTTGAAAATGTCTTTTCTGGTCTTCAGGTCCAGGATTTTCATACATTGTGGTTAGTTGTCATGTGTCTTCTGCCTTCTCCAATCTGGAACTGCTCCTCAGTCATTCTGTCTATCATGTCCTTGAGAGTTTAAGAGAATACAGGCCTGTAGACTGGCACTCAACCCAATTCCATTGGATGTGTCCTTATTCTCAGACTCAGGCATGCATTCCTGATAAACTTTGATTTTCTCATTATGTCAGTCTTTCCCATAGCTGATGACTGCAACCTTGATCATCTAGTTATGTTTGGTATAGTCACTGTAAAGCTATTATTTTTCTTTTTAATGATTGGGAAATGTTGCAGTAATATGCTAAAATGCTCTTCCTCATTGAAACTTTACCCATTCTTAACCTTTATTGACAACTCCAGTCTGAACCACCGTCAGGTTGGAAAGTGGTTTTTCTGTTTGTATCATTCCTTTTTACACTTACTGGGTGGCGTTATACTGCAGAGGAAGAAGTTTTTTCTCTCCCTACTGGTTTATATCACAATGAGCTCATGGATTCTTGTTTTATTCAATAGGCTATAATCTGTTACTGTAGTACGTATTTTCATGTTCAAATTGTCCCCAGCATGGCAAGTGGGAGCCTCTTTGGGCCAGTTTCTACATCCTTTTAGCATAACCCTGCCAATTTTTGAGCACTTCCTTAGCTTGTTCACAATGTTCTAGGCTTGTCTTTGGTTTTCCTGCCCTAGCCCTAAAATTTGACATTTCCTCAGAGTCTTGGTTCCTCTTTTTTCCCCATATAAATCTTTTTTTTTGTAAAATTTTGACCTTTATTTTTTTAGAGCAGTTTAAGGACCCAGGGTGCTCACGATGGTACCGACGGCTGAAACCTGCCTCTTTGTCTCCTTCAGGAAAGCGCTCAAGCATCTAAGAGTGACTTGTTATGTGGCTGACTTTGTCTACAGCAATTTATTTTCTGAGTAAAGCATTTCCAGAGTGGGTTTCCAGGAAATGGCAACCCACTCCAGTATTCTTGCCTGGAGAATCCTGTGGACGGAGGAGCCTGGGGGGCTGCTGTCCATGGGGTGTCCATGGGGTCGCACAGAGCTGGACACAACTGAAGCAGCAGCAAGGTTCACAGAGAAAGGGAGAGGAAGGTACACAGATTTCCACGTACCCATGCTTGTTGTTGTCGTTCTGTCACTAAGTTACGTTCGACTCTTTGTGACCCCATGAACTTTAGCACACCAGGCTTCCCTGTATAGTTGCCCCCCCCACCCCCGCTATCAACATTCTCCCATGATATCTTTGCTACATTTGCTAGAATCGACACATCATAATCACCTCAAGTCCATGACTTGCGTTACACTTCACTCTGTGGGTTTGAGCAAATGGATAATGACATATGTCTATCATTATGGTATCATACAGTCTTGGTTCCTTTTAGTGGGACATGGTAGAGACCAAAGTCTGTATTTTCAGTGTGCTCATAGCTACTGGGACATCACTGCATGGAAATCCTCTCAGGGGACAGACCTAAGAAATATATATAACACATATATAACATTACATAATATATATTTACCAGTATACATACTTAATGTCTGATATGTATTACATGTTATATTTGTAGACATACATATGCAGTTGAGCTTTGAACAACATGGCTTTGAACTGCATGGGTTCACTTGGACTTTTTCAATAAATATGTACTATAGTATTACATGATCCGAGGTTGGTTGACTCCAAGGATGTGGGACCACAGATATGAAGGCTCACTGTAAAGTTATAGTCAGCTTTTGGACTGGGTGGAGGGGGTGTGTCCGTGCCTCTAACCCCCTACATTGTTCAGAGGTCAACTGTATATATTTTTATATCTGTTTATATGTTTAAAAATGAGTTCCTAATGATACCTATAGTTCCAGTCCAAGACTCAGGGTTCTTCCTAGCCTTCTCCTTTTCCACGTTAGTATTTTCTCTAACAATGGAAAATCTGATGGTCATTATTCAATGTAAAAAATTGTCCAACCCCACCAGTCTTCCCCTCTTTCTGCCACCTGCGTGCCTCTCCCTTCAGCACCCATGTTCTTGCCCACATTACTGTTGTATCTCATCACAGGAAAGGAAGAGAAATGGAATAGAAAAATGGATGAAATAAGAGGAAAAAGAGAACAGGAAGGAAGGTGAGTTTAATGTTAAGATAATGTCTTCAATAATTTGTAGATGTTAATAATGCTAAGCTTATAGCAAGGCATTTTGCTTAATTGCTGTATCAGCAGCAATTCTGTGTAACTGTTGCAAAGTCTTGGGTTCTCTATAAACATGGGCTCACAGTAAAAAGTTGAGAGTGTAATGGTAGTGTTAAGAGTATGGCTGTTAATGGGAAACAGGTGTGGTTTAAAAATCAGAGGTTTGGAGTCAGAAAGACCTGTGCTTTAATTTTGGTTCCTCTTCTACATATGGCCAAAAGCAAGTTACTTACCAATTGTGAGTCTCAGTTTCCTCATCTATAAAATGGGTATAATATTTTCTTCACAAATTGCTACTAATGTTCATTCATAACAGGGATTAGGGTTAATTATTGTTATTGTTAGTGTGTTAGAGTTAGTGCTCAAAAATTTATACTGTTGTCTTCCCACACAAGCTCTGTTGCTCATTTTATTGCTATATGGAAACCCAGAATTACTATAGTATTCTCATGGCAGAGTAACACAGACACACACATACACACGCACATGCACACACACACACACACACACACACTCAGGCTAGAACCACATATATGCTATACCTTTAAGTGTCTCTTTTGACTAAAATAACTTTTCCCAGGGTAAAATTCTGTATGAATTCTAATTGGTTTCCTTGGATAAAAGTGTGGCAAATTAAAATATTTTTTTACAATCTTGGTGTACTTGTTTGAAAACAATGAGAATTCTAACTATAACACCTCTCTATAGTTTTGGGCTCCTTTTCTCCTGGGAAATGCTTTTTCTGCACTTCAGCAACCGAGTTCAATGGCAGCGTACATATTCTTACAGACCCTCATCATTGGGTTCAGGGATGTGCACCTCGCTGGACCAATTAACTGTCCTTCCCTGAGAATTACTGACTTGGGGCTGGAGAGCGTCACCCTCAGCCTGTCTGATGGAGAAGCTGAAGATATGGCCTTGAGAGCTATCAGTCCCCAGCCACGTGGAGGAAGCTGGTCTGACCACAAGAAGCTGATGTACAGAACGAAGCAGAGCTGAGGGGTGTGGGCAGAGGGAAGACTCTAGTTCCAGCAGTTCCAGAGGCCCACTGGACCACTACACTTGTCACAGTTTGTTCATGTCAACAGTACACTCCTCCCTTTTGTCTGCGGGCTTAGTTGGGTTCCTGTCAACGGTTAACTGCATCCGCTAGCTGAGTGACTTTATTTCCAAGGCCCTGTTGTAAGGACCACTGCCTGACACATAGTAAGGACTCAGCAGATGTTAGTTGATTACTCTTATCTTTAAACTCCAAAGGCTGAATGAAAAAACATTGGGGCAGTGCTTAATTCTTGAAGTAACTTTCCTTAGAGCACCACAGAAAGACGTAAAGACAAAGGCAGGGAGCCCTCCACCCACACCACATACATTCCTCCAATTCTAACCCTGTTCTACTGCCCGGAGGTTCACATACCTGCTCTGACAGACCGCTAGCACGTCCCTCAGTAAATCTCAAAGTCTACATCTCAGAATCCTACCCCCTTTTGCTTTATGACACCTGAGACTGGGTCTGAACTGGTGGTGGTGAACTGCGCCCCTAGTCTGAGCTGAGTGAGACGTGCCCTGCCACGGGCCTTAGAGTGGACGTGCCTGCTCCACATGTTGGGTGGGAGGAGTGGGGACTGAGGTATGAGCCTCCTTCAGATACAATTTCTTGGGAGACAATATAGTCCAAACATATTTAAGGAAAAGTTTAAATATGTTCAATTCTCAAGGTCAGCCCTTGAAATTAGTGGGCCTCCATTATTGCGTCAAGAATTTGAATTCTTTCCCACCTTGGGCAACATGAGTGACTGGAAAAATCAATGGCATTAGTCTTCAAAGGCTTCTGTTTTTCTGGAAGTCCTCCATTATCTTTAATCTAAGTCTCATTCTGATTGATGAGGCTTACAGGAAGCGGGGATCTTCCCAATTCCTTCACTCTCACAGATAGAAAAAGTATTGCTAGCATTCTTATTTTTGCAATTCATTTATATAGTCTTTGAAATATATTTTCTTAGGATTACCTGTATCTCTAGTTCTACTCAGGCAATTCAAAGATGGTGACATAACTTGTATTTTCTAAATAGGTTTTTTTTCCTTTTAAATTGGAGTATGGTTGATTTACAATGTTGTGTGACAGTTCTTCCTTTAGAGTAAAAAGCAGGAATTACAGTGAGGAAAAGTGTGTGCTGATCCAGGCAGGGCTGTCTTTCATCAGGCAGAAGCAATTCACCTCTGGCCAGGTAAACATCCACAGCTCAATGTATCAAGCCCTGTGCACAACGTGTCAACTAAAAGGATGTAATCACAACCTGAAAATAGTTACCTGGTGGGAATGTTTAGGACTCGAGAAAACTGCTCCAAGGACGCAGGTGGGGAAGTCAGGCTATATACAAGTTTACAACCAAGGGAACTCACGGTCTGAACATCAAAGATCAGGTTATCAAGTTAAGGAATTTAGCATTCCAGGTATAGGAAGATGCAACCCTCTGGGCTCACTGAATTCATTCCTTTCACTTGC
>NW_011494822.1:459087-460080 GCF_000754665.1 Bison bison bison | reverse complement strand
TTCCTTATTCACCTTGCATTTCCCCCAGCTCCTGAGCAATCAAAGGCGGGGTTGGGGTAGCAACATCCAGTGGATTGCAGTTTGGGATTCGTATTTGGAGGTCAGAAATTGCTGATGGCTGTGACACTTAATAACAAAGTGAGTGAAGTCGCTCAGTCGTGTCCGACTCTTTGCGACCCCATAGACTGTAGCCCACCAGGCTCCTCTGTCCATGGAATTTTCCAGGCAAGAGTATTGGAATGGGTTGCCATTTCCTTCTGCAGGGGATATTCCGAACTCAGGGATCTAACCCATGTCTCCTGCATTGCAGGCAGACTCTATACCATCTGAGCCACCATGGAAGCCCCCTTAATAACCAATTTCCCTTAGAGGCGGATGTTACAGCCTCCAGCCTAAGCAGTTTATTGAAGCGGTCCTTCCAGTCAAATGAAGAAGTCTCCTGGGGGAGGGATGTCAGTAAAGTTAGGACTTGCCTTTCTCATACTAATGACATTTTAGCACTTCCTCAAAACGTGCATCAGAACTGCCCACAGGTGCGGAACAAAAGTGCCTATTCCTGGACCGACGGAGTATCGGGCAGGAAGAGGGGAGTGGAGCCGGGTGCAGAACTCGTCTTTTCACAGGCGCCCAGATAGCTCTTCAGCCCCGAGGCCCGCCTGTGTGGTGCACCGCGGTGCGGCGGCGGGTGCAGGGCTCGCTCCCGCTGCCCTCCTCCCTTGGCTCCGTGCCTTCTCTGTCGCCGCCTCCCCGCCCCCACCTCGGTGTCATTAGAGTTCAGCTCCTTCTAAGGTTTCAGCCTCGCCGGCCGCGCAGCCCTCTGGACAAAGCCCAAGTGGCCCGCGGCCCACGACAGTGGCCACCCCGCGGCCTGTGGAGGGAGTCGGGGGGGTGGGAGGGAATGTCCCGCAACGCCCCCGCGGCCATCGCCCACTGAGTATGCGCACAGCGGCGCTGCCGGAAGTGACAACACACGTCGCGGAGTCGCCCCGCCCC
>NW_011494822.1:441604-458530 GCF_000754665.1 Bison bison bison | reverse complement strand
GGCTCGAAGTCTGAGGGGGCGTTTTCTACGTTCTTCTCCCCCCGACCCCGCCACACTCGGTTTTGTCTGTCTTTTAACGTTGCTTCGCCCGGCCGTTCCAGCGGCCCGACCCCTTCCCGACGAAACTTCTTTGTTGACTCTGAAACTTCGCGAAAAACACCTCGCCAGGTGACGGCCGAGTGACCCCTATCTGAAGCCCTCGCCCTCTTGCTTGCGTGCCCCCCACCGGTAATTTGTTTACAGACGAGGAAGGAGCAGGCCCAGCGAGGTTATTCGAAGCAGGAAGGCTCTGAAGAGACTCCTTTTGTTTGGGTGCAGTTTATTTTGTGCTCAGCCCCTGACACCGATAAGCAGAGTTTGTGTGTGTGTGTGTGTGTGTGTGTGTGTGTGTGTTTGCCTGGTGGGTGCGTATGCTTTGACACCAGCTGACTCGTAAGCAGAATACAGAAGAGAAGACACAACTGAACATCTGTGGCTATTGACATGCATTTGCTTTATTCAGTGAAAGTAGTTAGGTTGTTTTTAAGCAATTTTATCTTCCTAGAGTCTATCGAATATTGAGTGAGTGTATAGATGAACTTACTAATTTGTTTCTTGTTTTGATTATCAGTGAAGATACATTTATGCTTGAGGTATCTTATGTGGGGATGTGATAAGCGTCTTTGAGCCTTTCAGATTGTGACTGTTGGTGATTTTAGATGAAGATTGTTGAGGACTGTCGTGGTATGCAATAATTAGTGGTAGAAAATATGATATTGTCCATATATGTAATGAGTGGAGGGGATCAATGTATCATTTTTTAAAGAAGTCTTTTATTAAGAACCTCAGCTGTAATGATATTTTCATGTTATACTTAACAGTTTACAAAGCATAGTTACATGCCTTCACATTTGATCTTACTAAAAGCCCTGTGGAGTAGGTAGGTATTATCTTTTATAGATGTGGAAGTTATTGGTAGTTATTTTAGTTAAAGTTTGTCCAGGTTTCACACCCTAATAAGAAAGATTTAAACCTAGGTATCCTAATTACAAATAATTTTCCTTTCATTGTGTTTCGGCTGTTTCTATTATGTACTGTGAGTGAAGGAAAGATCATTGCCACAGGAGACTCCTTTGGAAACAGTCAAGTGAAACTGCTGAGATTAAGAAGGACTTTTTTTGGACAGGTGGTCCTAGTGTGTAAATTTCTGTCTACACCCATACATCCTTTTGGGTTCAAATTTTAGTGACTCAACCTAGTAATACATGTGTTTATTGATTTATCACTTGATATATACCGGCATGTTTTATTAAGTTCTCATTCTTCGGGCTTATGCATTTAGTACCTGCATACACTTACCGTACAATAGTGGTGATTCAGGAATTGCAGAATCTCAGTCTATGTGGAATCGTGGAAGACATGTTTTCAGTGTGCTTCTTAGTGCATTTTTTTTTTTCTTTTCTGTGTAAAATTATAATCAGGATGAGGTATAAATGATGTTTATGTACTAACTCGAAAACTGTTCTCTATTGAAATAACATTTATTGAGGGCTTGATGTATGGGCATGTCCTTCACTAAACATTTTACACACAACTCACATTTTACATACAAACACTTATCGGTAGGTAGCATTCCCTTTTCACAGATGAGGAGACTGAGGGTTAGTATGATTAAGTAACTTTGCCAGGGTCATAACAGGTGACCGATGTCAGAGGCAAGATTCAAACTCAGTCCTGTCGGACTTTGTGATTACGTTAGATATTTCAGACCTCATGTTTAAATTAGGTATTTATAAGTGGATACCCTGTGTCTTCTTGGTGGCTCAGATGGTAAAGAAATCTCCCTGCAGTGCAGGACACCTGGGTTTGATCCCTGGGTGGGCGAGATGCCTTGGAGAAGGAAATTGCTAACCACTCCAGTATTCTTACCTGGAGAATTCCATGGACAGAGGAGCCTGGTGGACTGTAGTCCATAGAGTCACAAAGAGTTGGACACAGCTGAGCAACTTTCACTTTCACCTTGTATCCAATGTTGAGATAACTGAATTTTTGTTACTCTGTTTATAAGATGAATCATTTATATGATTGGCAAAGTGTAACTTTGAATTTGTTTTATGACACTGTTAGCTATGAAATGAAAGTGACTTTTAATACTTCTCATGCCTAATTTTGCAAAATTCCAGATTAGAAGTCTTCTGAAATTTTCAAATTAATGTAAACTTAACTTGAAAAAAGGCTGGAAAGAGCAGGAGGATTACAGAAGATTTCATGATAAAATGATATAGTGACGATACCAAAAAGCTTGGAAGCAACATCTGTTTGCTAAATGAGTTACTACAGGTTATTTCTTTAAAAAAATGCAGTTGGATTTTTATGTGATTATAAAAGAAACTTTCTTTTTGTAGGAGACTTGGAAAATATGGCTAAACATAAAGAACATAAAAATTTTAAAAATCTTTAAATTTTATCACTCATTGTTAATAACACCGAAGACATTGTTTACTTACCTGTTTTTTTATTATGTTAATATGAATAGATTGTTACTGAAATACCAACCAGCAAATAGTGTTAACTCTTCCATCTCTTTTAAAAATGCATGTTGCTTTCCCTTAATGGTACCATATATGATGTTATATGCCCAGAATGTTTCATATTTGTAGTAAAAACCCTGAATTGTTAGAAAAGTGATTGTTTGCCAGATTTTGACCCTTCGTATTAATTGTTTGTTCTGTATTAAAGTGTTCAGTCTATTCAATCTTATTTTTGCAAAACCAACAGGTATATCATCATTCTCATAATACAGGCATGCCTTGATTTTATTGTGTTTCACTTTACTGAGCTCTGTAGATAATGATTTTTTTTTTTTCAACAAATTGAGGGTTTGTGGCAACCCTGCACCAAGTCTGTAGGTGCTGTTTTTCTAAAAACATTTGCTCACTTGCATGTCTCTGTGTCACATCTTAGTAATTCTTTCCGTATTTCAAATTTTCTCATTATTACTGTATTTGTTATAGTGATCTGTGATTTACTACTATTACAGTTGTTTTGGGGCACCATGAACTGTGCCCACAGAGAGAGCAAACTTAACTGATCAATGTGTGTTTTCTGACTGCCCCACTCACTGCTGTTGCCATTTCTTTTTTTTTCTCCTCAGGGCCTCGCTATTCCCTAAGACACTATAATATTGAAATTAGGCCGTTTAATAACCCCATAATGATCTCTTTTAAGTGTTCAAGTGAAAGAATAGTTGCCTGTCTCTCACTTTAAATCACAAGTTAGAAATGATTAAGCTTAGTGAGGAAAGTATGTTGAAATCCAAGATAGGCCAAAAACTAGGCCTCTTGCTTCAGCTAGCCAAGGTGTGAATACAAAGATAAAGTTGTTGAAGAAATAAGTGCTGCTGCAGTGAACATACAGATGATAAGAAAGAGAAGCAGCTGTATTGCTAATAGAGTCTTGGTGGACTGGAGAGATCAGGCCAGGCCCACACTCCCTGAAGCCAAAGCCTACCCAGAGCAAGGCTCTCACTCTTTTCAGTTCTGTGAAGGCTGAGAGAATGGAGGAAGCTGCAGAGGAAACATTTAAAGCTAGCAGAGCTTGGTTCATGAGTTTTAAGGAAAGAAGTTGTCTGTTTAACGGTGAAGTGCAAAGTGAAATAGCCAGATGTCTAGAAGATCTAGCTGAGATAATTCTTGAAGGTGGGTCACACTGAAGAGCAGATTTTCAGTATCCACGAAACAGCCTTATATTGGCAGAAAATGCCAACTAGGATTTTAATAGCTGGAGAGGAGAAGTCAGTGCTTGACTTAAAAGCTTCAAAGGACAGGCTGACTTGTTAGGGGCTGATGTCATTTTAAGTTGAAGCTGTTGCTCGTTTACTATTCTGAAAATCCTAGGGCTCTTAAGAATTATGCTAATTCTACTCTGCCTGTGCTCTGTAAATGGAACAACAAGGCCTAGATGACAGCACATCTGTTTACGACATGGTTTTCAGAATATTTTAAACCCACTGCTGAGACCTACTGCTCAGAAAAAAAAAAGATTCCTTTAAAAATGTTACTGCTCGTTGACAGTGTACCTGATCACCAAAGAGTTCTGATGGAGATGTGCAGTGAGATGAATGTTGTTTTCATACCTGCTGACAAACAGAATCCATTCTGTAGCCAGTGGATCAAAAAGTACTAATAATTTTGACTTGGAAAATCAAAGGCTTATTATTTAAGAAGAAATTTCTTAAGCTTATAGCTGCCATTTGTTGTTGTTCAGTTGTAAAGGCACGTCTTACTCTTTGCAACTCCGTGGACTGCAGCATGCCAGACTCCCCTGTCCTTCACTGTCTCCTGGAGTTTGCCCTCATTCATGTCCATTGAGTTGGTGATGTTATCTAATCATCTCATCCTCTGTGGCTTCAGCAAGCTGACATGGAGATAATGATTCCTTTGATGGATCTGGACAAAGTAAATTGAAGACATTATGGAAAGGGTTCACCATTGTAGATGCCATTAAGAACATTTGTGATACTAGAACAACATTGTAAATCAACCATCATTCAATTAAAAGAATAAATAAAAAATTTTAAAAGAGAACATTTATGATTCACAGGAAGAGGTAAAAACATCAATGTCAACAGGAATTTAGAAGAGTTTGGTTCCAACCCTTGTTGATTTTGAGGGGTTCGAGACTTCAGTGGAGAAAGTAATTGCAGATGTGGTGTAAATAGCAAAAAGCCTAGATTTAGAAGAGGAGCCTGAAGATGAGACTGAATTGTGTAATTTCATGGTAAAATATTAACAAATGAGTTGCAAAGGGGTGAGCAAAGAAAGTAGTTTCTTGAGACAAAATATACTCCTAGTGAAGATGTTATAAAAGTTGTTGAAATGACAATATAGCATTTAGAATATTATGTAAACCTAGTTGGTAAAGCAGGGGCAGGGTTTGAGAATTGATTCCACTTTTGAAAGACATTCTGTTAGGTAGGTAAACTGCTCTCTCATTAAATCTGTAAATGTCAGAGCTTGAGAAGATCTTATATCTTTCTCATTTTGTCAGGAGTCTGATTCTGCAACACACTGAGGTTATCAGTTTCAAAGAAAAAATGCTGTCCTTTGCCAAAGGGTATGTACTTTTAAAAAGTAAAAGCACTGCAATATTGGAATTGATGTTGCAAGCAAGTATTGATGTATGAAACTCTCATTAAGATATTAAACATTTTGGCATAGTAGAGTGCTCTTATTTCAGCCCAGTGATACATAGAGCTGACATTTTTCTTTTTCATTTTCCTAAATTACTGCTCAGACTAGCAAAACATAATATAAAATCTTATCAGCAGTTTTTCATGGACTGCCAAAGCAATTGTTCTTAATGCTTTGTGAATTGTATTCATTGGGAAGGGATGAAGCTCAAGTGTGTCATATTGATCGTGTTCTGTAGTATGGCAAAACCTTGAGATGACTTAGATTTGGAAGCAATGAGTTCAAAGGATAGGAAGTTGTCAGAAGCAGACAGCTAGTTACTGTCTTTCTGGAACCACATGGTCTTTTATCTGTTTCCGGTAATGTCTGCTTCATTGTTTTTGCCACAAATCAGCTGTCACTGCTTTGGCATGCCCATGGCCAGGCATACATGCAGTTATTTGACAAGTGCTTACTGAGCAGCTGTTACGAGCCAGGCACTATTTTATGCACCTGGGGTAGGTGGGTAGCAAAATAGACAAAATCCCTTTTTTCATAGAGCCTGCGATCTTGTCTTCGGCTTGGTAAAGGAGGAAGGGAGAACAGAAAATAAACGTAATAAATTATACGACAAGACAAGATGGTTATATGTGCTGTGGAGAACAGTCAGTTCAGAGGGAATGAGATGGGTGAGAGAAGGATGAGAGATGAAGGAGGATTACAAAGGGGCCTGAGTTAATTCTGGTGGTGATGGATCTGTCATTATCTCGAATGTGGTGACAGTTTTACCAGTGTCAAGCATATCAAGTGGTATCCTCTAAGTGCATCTGATTGTATGTCAGTTATCCCTCAGTAAAGCTGTTTTAAAAAATCCATTGTCTTTTACTTACGCATGACTTTGTATCATCATGTATTGATCATTTGGTAGCTATTGGATCAAGTTATGCAAATCTTCCAAATGTTGACATGTTTCCTGTATAATATAAAAGTCACATTGATTAAGGACACCAGTTATCTCAGAAGGGCTTTAGATATTTGGGAAACTGTCATGCTTATTGTGGTGGAAATAGGTTTTCTAAAATCCTAATCTTTGCTTGAAAGTTTTGTCATTGGCAGCAAATATTGTCAGTTGGTTTCTTTGGTTCTTAGACTCACTTCATTCTTTTGTGACAGTACTTGCCACATACCTGCCTGAGTAACTGTTGTCTGTCAGGCTTTTTTTTTCCTTCCATAGTAAAAATGGTGTTTCAGTGGCGTAAAAGCAGTTCCAACTGGTCATACCAAAGAATAATCCAAGTGCTTTTTCTTGAGACAATCATTGCTGTTGAGCCTGAGCCCAAGAATGAGCCTAGACTCCCTGTATTTTTCAGTTCTTAAACTTTTCACTTGGTTCTTTAAATCTTCTTTTTTCTTTTTATTTTGTATTCAGTGAGGAGACTGAAAACACAGTAACTTAATTAGAGGAAGTTGAAAGAATTATTAAGCTGTGGTAAGAGAATAATTATAAAGATGCCAGGACTGCTGTTAAGGGTGTGGCTGGGCCTGAGGCAAAGTGCAGGTAGGAAGACTTGGGAGGGGTGGGACTCTTCCTCACAGCTGTGGTTCAGACTGCATTGGAGAAGTACGGAGTTGTCCAAGCCAGAGCTAGCCCACAGTTTCTGGGTGAGCAGGTAACACCACCTCCCCCACCCCCCCTCGCCCCCCCCTGCCCCAGGGCGCATGCAGGAAACCCAAGGTTGGTGGATGGCTAGACATGCACAGAGAGTTAGGGTACCGCTGTGGGTGCAAGGCCTGAAGTGTGTTGAGGTCTTATCAGTGGGGCTGTGAGAAGCTGGCAAACCCACTGAGAGTGCAGCAGGAGCAGGCATGCTCCAGGCCTCCTGTGTTGTCCCTCCAGCACCCTCTACTGACAAATCCTTTTCTGAGAACTGTTTTTTTAAAAGAGTCCATCTCTTATTACTGAACAAGTAGTACTGAAGGGTACGTTTGGAGCTGAGAGGAATCAGACTGATACTTGGCACACTCCTGCTGACACTTGGGAGTTACTGCCTCTACTGCTGAACTTGAATCTGCCCACTGCTGGGCAAAGCCAGAAGTAGAAAACGGCGGTGCCCCTTCCCTCCGTCTCTGGTCCCACAGAAGAGCGTCTCACCCACAGAAGGTAACTCAAGTCTAGTAGTAGTTTTCAGGCTGGAAACTAGTTTTTGGGCTTCTAGGAGCAGTAGTGCAGGTGAATGTTAATTTTGTAATGACCTGTAATCTGAAAGGATAAGAAATAACTAAGCTTTGGGATATATGGATTGGAATTTTAAATCCAATTTAAATTGGAATTTAAAATTTTCAAGGCCTAATTACCAAATCCACATTTAAAAAGTATGTATATGTATATATACTTCCGCAGTCAAAAAGGAAGTGTTTTCCACAAAATTTTAGTTCAATTTTTTTTCTTATAGTTGTAAAAGTAGCAATGAAATAGTAGAAACTAGGGAAGGAGGAGAAGAAAATCACCCATATTCTCATCTAACCCACTTTAGTGGCTGTCATTTGTGTGTCTTTTCTCTTTTAGGCTGTTTAGGTTTCTTACCTAGTTGGAAGAACAGTGTGTATTCATTTTTTAAATCTGTGCTTTGCTTATTTAATATTATGCATTTTTTTCTATATTGTCAAATAGTTGTTAAATTTGCTGTTTTTAAGGGACTATAGACATTCCAAGTACTGAATGTACCACAGTTTATGTAGCCACACTCCTGATCTTGGCTGTAATATTTTGAGTATTGTGGCCCTGCCAAGAGACATGTGGGATTTCCCCAACCAGGGATGGAACCCACACCCCCTGCATATTGGAAGCGTGGAATCTTAATCACTTGACTGCCAGGGAAGTCCTGAGTAATACTTTTCAATAATTGTTTACTGTAATCATAGCTGCTAATTATAAGATTTTTGTCGATAATCAGATACTGAAAATCCCTTGTTACTGCAACCAAGTGAATCAGCGTCAACTTTAGCAGTCATACAAATCATGTTGTTAATATGTATCCTCTCTATTATGTGATGAAATGGCACTCTGCCTGTGAGATTTTCCTTCCCAAAATATAGCTCCACTCTAATCATGAGCAAAAACCGTAAACAAATTCTGATAGAAGGGCATCTTGTAATACTCCTTGAAATGATAAAAGTTGTCAAAGACAAGCAAAGTCTGAGAAACTGCCAGAGCTAAGAGGAGCCTAAGGAGACATGACAACTAAATGTAATGTGGATTCTGGAACAGAAAAATCACTTTAGGTAAAGATCAAGGAAATCTGAATAGATTGTTGACTTTAGTTGATGATAGTGTGTCAGTATGGGTTCACTAAGTGTCATAAAAGTAACACCTTAATGTAATAGAAGTGTAACATCCTAATGTAGGATGTTAGTAATAGGGGTACTGAGGATGTTAGTAATAGGGGTACTGGGTATGTGAAAACATTGTACTGTCTTCCCACATTTTCTGTAAATGTAATCTGTTCTAAAAAATAAAGTATATTAAACCATTGCTTATTAAAATTATCACTCGTTTATCACCAGAAGGAAAGTGGAAACTTTTTGAAGTCTTAAAGAGCTTTCGGGGTACAGTGGTTTAAGAGTTAGGATGTACCCAAAGCTATGAGTTGGTCTGTATTTTTCCTTAGAATAGATGCTTAGAATGTATGTGGTGAACTGGATTGTTGGCTAAAAAAGACAAGGGATGGGCTAGCCCTAAATGGGTGCTGACTTGGTAACCTCACACTATTGGGCTTTCCCTCTCTCTTTCATCTCCTAGGCTGTCTCCTTGCTCAGTCACTCAGGATTTGAAGGTTTCATTCAGAGTACCTTAATTGAGCTAGGTACTGGGCTAGAAACTTTCAAAAGTTATGCTTTGTGAAGATACTTGTTCAGTCGCTCAGTTGTGTCTGACTCTTTGCGACCTCATGGACTGCAGCACACCAGTCTTCCCTGTCCTTCACCGTCTCGCAGAGTTTGCTCAAACTCATGTCCATTGAGTTGATTATGCCATCCAACCATCTTGTCCTCTGTTGTCCCCTTCTCCTCCTGCCATAAATCTTTCCTAGCATCAGGGTCTTTTCCAGTGAGTCGACTCTTCGCATCAGGTGGGCAAAGTATTGGAGCTTCAGCATCAGTCCTCCTAATGAATATTCAGGGTTGATTTCATTTTGTGAAGATACTAAATATTCAAATAAGCAAACAAACTAAGCAACAAAAGTTGCTACAGGATTTAACAGAAGTTTGCCCTTGAAAACCACTAAGAGCTTTTTTTTTCCTAGGTAGGTTTGCAGAGCTTTGATTTCTAAGTAGGTTTGTGTTCATAACCAGCAAAGTGCATTGATTTTACTTTGGCCTGAACAAGATTTGTAATTTTACTGCATGTAAATTTGATGGAGCTTTACTCCACCACTTTTCATTTTTAGTGAAGGGCCTCAGGCTGCATCTTTTGTACACTTAGCTCTCCTTTTGTACCGTTGGCCTTGTTATTCTGTTGAAGTTTCAGGTGGTGGAATTGATCCTACTAAACAAAATAGATTATTCATTGACTCCCTCCCTGCCCCCCCTTTCCCCTTTGAGGCATTTTATTTGCACGTGTTAAACTCCTTTAGGAAAGAAATTCCAGGATTTCTCTCCTGTGTGTTTTTGTCTTGTTTCTTCATGGTCCTCATGCCACTTGAGGTGGTCAGGACAATGAAACCAAGCTAACAGAATGGAAGTAGGTTATTTTGCCATTTTCTAGGTTTTCAAATTGCACTTCCAAATCTAGGGCTGGTCACTCCACACTTGTTAACTTGCCTGTGAGATTCACTGTAATTTTCCCAGCCCTGTGATCATCAGTGATTGGAAATTCACCAGTGTAAGCATGCTTCATCATCACAGTCAGAAACCAGATGATGACTTGGGAGCATAGCCTGATAAGGACCTAGTTTTGGTCTTTCTTTTCAGCATTGTTAATGCTCTTGAGAGCATGGAAAGATGGTGGAAAGAGTTTTCTTTGAATTTCTCTGTTGGTGGTAGTTATGCTTGTTTTAGTTTTGTGAATCTGCTAAGATCCTTTATAAAAAAGGAAAGGTTAATTTATGTCTTAGTCACAAACTACCCCCAAACCTGAGCAGCTTAAACCAACAAAAGGTTGACGTTTCTCACTGACATCACATCTCAAAATGGTCCTAAGTTGGATCACCTGGAGATCTAGATGGGAGACCGTGTTTTTGATTCCACAGTCCATGAGGCAGGAGCATGGAGTGTGATGGAGTGTGTTCATCGGTGCCCAAAGCCTTCTGTCTAGAAGTGATGCCCATCACTAGACCTCATATTGCATTGCCCATAGCAGGTCACATGTCCATGTAGGGTTTCAGAGGTGACAGGGAAGTGCAGTCCCACGACAGACCCAGGAAGTAGAATGCCGGAAACATTTGATGACCAGCACTGATGATTCCCACAGTCCCTTGCAACATGGTTGGATGGAGTAAATGTGCTCACTGCCATACGTTTCACTCTACAACTTCATTAGACCACATTTTAGAGAGAGAACCAATTTTTTTCCATGTCATTACCTTTTCTCGTTTCCTGTTTCTCGTTTCTCATTACCTGTTCTTGACTCCTACATCTGTTTAGTCACTACTGTAGAAAATCTTTTGATCTTTTTTCCCCCCCAAGTATAATTAAAGTAAAATTTACCTTATTTAATGTCTGTGAGTTTTTGACAAATGCATGCAGTCATGTAGCCACCACAATCAAGAAGATATAGAATACTTCTTTCACTACTCAAAATATTTCCATGCCTTTTTATGGTCAGCTCTACCTCCAGACCCTGGAACCACTCATCTGTTTCTGTCTATATATTAGGTTGGTGCAAATGTAATAGTGGTTTCAGACCTTGAATTTCAAATCATTACAATTAGGCTCAAACATATCTTTATTAATCAAAATAGGAACCATTATAATCAACATGTTTTTTGCCAGTGGGAGGTGCTTGTTTATTCTTGTAGCATAAAAGTCCATGCTTCCTGATTCAACAAACTCTTGGAAAGCATTTTCTTTCTCCTGCTGGTTGTGGAAGCATTTTTCCTACAAAAAGTTGTTGAGGTGCTTGAAGAAGTGGTAGTTGGTTGGCCAGAGGTCAGGTAAACATGGTGGATGAGGCAAAATTTTATAGCTCAATTCCTTCAACTTTTGAAGTGTTGGTTGTGCAACATGCGGTTGGGCATTGTCATGGAAAAGAATTGGGCCCTTTCTGTTGACTAATATTGGTTTCAGGCCTTGCAGTTTTTGGTGCTTCTCATTGCTTTGCTGAGCATATGTCTCAGATGTAAGGGTTATGCCGAGATTCAGAAAGCTGTAGGGTATCATATGGGCAGCAGACCACCAAACAGCGACTATGACTCTTTTTTGGTGCAAGTTTGGCTTTGGGAAGTGCTTTGGAGCTTCTTGGACCAGCCGCTGAGCTGGTCATTGCCAACTGTCATATAAAATCCACCTTTCATCACATATCACAATCTGATCGAGGAATGATTCCTTGTTGTTGTGTAGGATAAGAGAAGATGACTCTTCAAAATGGTAATTATTTTTTGATTTTCGCTCAGCTTATGAGGCAGCAACGTTTTTCACCTTTCCAGTTTGCTTCAAATGCCAAACGAGTGTAGAATGTTGACGTTGATTTCTTGGGCAATTTCTTGTGTAGTTGTAAGAGGATCATTTTCAATGACGACTCTCAGTTGTTGTCACCTTCCGGTGGCTGGCCGCTACACTCCTCATCTTTAAGGCTGTCATCTCTTTCGCAAAACTCCTTGAACCACCACTGCACTGTACATTCATTAGCAGTTCCTGAGCCAAATGCGTTGTTGATGTTGTGAGTTCTCTCCTCTGCCTTATGACCCATTTTGTACTCAAATAAGAAGATAGCTCGAATTTGCTTTTTGTCTAACATCATCTCTATAGTCTAAAATAAATATAAAATAAACAGCAAGTAATGTCATTAGCAAAAAAAAAAAAAAACCCAAGAAATGTGCATTAGAATGATGTATAATGTAACCACATTTAAGAATGTATTCCAGCATCAAACAGCAAATTTCAACAATGCAAAAACCGCAATTACTTGTGCACCACCCCAATAGTTTTGCCTTTTCCAGAATGTTATAAATGGAATTAAACAGTACGTAGCTGTTTGAGTCTGATTTCTGTCCACTTAATGCATTTGAGATTTATTCACATTGTTGCATATATCAGTAGTCTTATCTTTTTTTTTAATTGCTGAGTGGTATTCTATTGTAGGAATGTGCCACAGTTTATCCATGCCCCAGTTGTGGAATTTTGGGGTTGCTTGTTTCAAGTTTGGCAGAATTACACATGAAATTTACATAGATTTCTGTGTGAACATAAGTTCTCACTTTACTAGGTCAAATACCTAGGAATAGGATTACTGAGTGTATGATAAGAGTATATATGTTTTTGGTTTTGTCATTTTAACAGGTATATAGTGGTATCTTGTTGTTTAGTCACTTAGTCATGTCTGACTCTTTTGCAACCCCTTGGACTATAGCCCCCGCCAGGCTCCTCTGTCCATGGGATTTCCTAAGCAAGAATACTGGAGTCGGTTGCCAATTCCTTCTCCAGGGGATCTTCCAGACCAGGGATCAAACCTGTGTCCTGCATTGGCAGACGGGTTCTTTACTGCTGAACCACCAGGGAAGTCCGTGGTACTTTACTGTGGTTTAAACATTTTTTAAATGTGGAAAAACATACATAACAAGAGTTACCATCCTAACCATTTTTAAGTGTGTAATTCAGTGACATTAAATATAGGCACATTGTTGTACAGTTACCAACAACTTAATGTGATTTTAATTTGAATTTCCTTAATGATGTTTGCATTGCTTTCATGATGCTAACTTCTTTAGGTTAGCATAAGAAGCAGCTGTTCAAATCTTTTGCTGAAACTTTTTGGATTATTTTCTATCGTTAAGACACCAATTAGTAAGCTGGACGAAGGACTTGAATAATTCACAGAGAAAAAGAACATGGCAGAATGTGGAAATAATCTAGCTTTACTAGTAATAAAACTACTTAATTAGCTATTATACAAGTTATTTTTGTCCTTATATTTAGTAATGCAGTGTGTTTTTATTAGACGGAGCAATCTACCATTCAAATGCAAGAAAATAAAGTTGGAGGGGAGAAAGCAGAGATATGTAGGATATTAACATTAAATTATGAAAAATTTAATGTTAATAAAATTTGGCCACAGGACTGGAAAAGGTCAGTTTTCATTCCAATCCCAAAGAAAAGCAATGCCAAAGAATGCTCAAACTACCGCACAATTGCACTTATCTCACATGCTAGTAGTGTAATGCTGAAAATTCTCCAAGCCAGGCTTCAGCAATATGTGAACCGTGAACTTCCTGATGTTCTAGCTGGTTTTAGAAAAGGCCGAGGATCCAGAGATCAAATTGCCAACATCCGCTGGATCATGGGAAAAGCAAGAGAGTTCCAGAAAAACATCTATTTCTGCTTTATTGACTATGCCAAAGCCTTTGACTGTGTGGATCACAATAAACTGTGGAAAATTCTTCAAGAGATGGGAATACCAGACCACCTGACCTGCCTCTTGAGAAATCTGTATGCAGGTCAGGAAGCAACAGTTAGAACTGGACATGGAACAACAGACTGGTTCCAAATAGGAAAAGGAGTTCGTCAAGATTGTATATTGTCACCCTGTTTATATAACTTATATGCAGAGTACATCATGAGAAACGCTGGACTGGAAGAAACACAAGCTGGAATCAAGATTGCCGGGAGAAATATCAATAACCTCAGATATGCAGATGACACCACCCTTATGGCAGAAAGTGAAGAGGAACTCAAAAGCCTCTTGATGAAGGTGAAAGTGGAGAGTGAAAAAGTTGGCTTAAAGCTGAACATTCAGAAAACGAAGATCATGGCATCCGGTCCCATCACTTCATGGGGAATAAATGGGGAAACAGTGGAAACAGTGTCAGACTTTATTTTTCTGGGCTCCAAAATCACTGCAGATGGTGACTGCAGCCATGAAATTAAAAGACGCTTGGTCCTGGGAAGGAAAGTTATGACCAACCTAGATAGCATATTCAAAAGCAGAGACATGACTTTGCCAACAAAGGTTCGTCTAGTCAAGGCTATGGTTTTTCCTGTGGTCATGTGTGGATGTGAGAGTTGGACTGTGAAGAAGGCTGAGCGCTGAAGAATTGATGCTTTTGAACTGTGGTGTTGGAGAAGACTCTTGAGAGTCCCTTGGACTGCAAGGCGATCCAACCAGTCCATTCTGAGGGAGATCAGCCCTGGGATTTCTTTGGAAGGAATGATGCTAAAGCTGAAACTCCAGTACTCTGGCCACCTCATGCGAAGAGTTGACTCATTGGAAAAGACTCTGATGCTGGGAGGGATTGGGGGCAGGAGGAGAAGGGGACGACAGAGGATGAGATGGCTGGATGGCATCACTGACTTGATGGACGTGAGTCTGGGTGGACTTCGGGAGTTGGTGATGGACAGGGAGGCCTGGTGTGCTGCGATTCATGGGATCGCAAAGAGTCAGACACGTCTGAGCGACTGATTTGATCTGATGAAAAAATAAAACATTCTAGAAAACTTGATCATATAACTGAGGTATGCATGATAAAGTTGAAAAGTTCTCCTTTGGAATTTGGGGCTCTGTTGTAATCCTCATTTCTTCATAAACTTGCTTGATATCGTTGGGTTAGTTTAGAACTGGAGTTAGCTGATCTCCGTCTGCTCCCCACTTGTCCTTGGTGTCAGAGGCAGTGGTAGGGTTGAAATTTTTCTTGTACTGTTTGGCTGGATTACAGCAGCAGTTATTGTCTATAAAGTTTTCTGGCTTACTGAGTTGCCCCTTTACTGGTCCTTTGGCTAGAGGGAGCAGGTTTTCGTGGGGACTTTTTTTGGTCTGCTCTCGTTATTGTTTCTAGATTGCCAGCTTCTCCACCTTAATCTCTAGTTCAGGCTCAGTTCATTTCAGTCACTCAGTTGTGTCTGACTCTTTGTGATCCATGGACTGCAGGACGCCAGGTCTGGTCTCCCTGTCCATCACCAACTCCCAGAACTTAATTCAAGCTCATGTCCATCAAGTCAGTGATGCCATTCAACCATCTCATCCTCTGTCGTCCCCTTCTTTTCCCGCCCTCAATCTTTCTCAGCATCAGGGTCTTTTCTAATGAGATCCAACCAGTCCATCCTAAAGGAAATCAGTCCTGAATATTCATTGGAAGGACTGATGCTGAAGCTGAAACTCTAATACTTTGGCTTCCTGATGCGAAGAACTGACTACTCCAGGCTACTTAAGGCAAAACACAAACCCAGAGAACTCACTACTCACTGCTGTGTCTGTAGTTCCTTGGGGCCCCAGCTCCTTTTGCTGGTCTGCCTTTACTTCACTCTTTAGTCTTCTTATGTGTGTTTCGTATATAATATCCTGTGTTTTTAGCTGTCCTTGGCAGGAGGAATAGGGAGAAGACTATTTTATCTTGATCTAGAACTTTCCATTCCTTTCTAGTCTTTACTGCTGTCTTTCTCTAGGAGGAAACTTTATCCTGATTTTCTAGTGATACCTGTTTTTCACATTTTTGTATTTTTTTACATTTGGAATTACAAAGAGTAAGTAACTTTTTGTGTCTGGGGTTCTTTATCACTCAACATCATTTTGTGTTGTTGCTGTTCAGTTGCTAAGTTGTGTCCAACTCTCTGCGACCCCATGGACTCCAGCACTCCAGGCTTCCCTGTCTTTCCCTGTCTTCTGGAGTTTGCTCGAATTCATGTCCATTATATATGGACACATACACAAATATATGCAGTTGATCCTGAAACAACAGTGGCTTGAACTACTTGGGTCCCCTTTTATGCACATTTCTTCCAGTAATTATATGGTGTTGCCCCTCATCCCTGTTCGTGGGTTTCATGTCTATAAATTCAACCAGCTGCAGATCAAAATTTTCACGTGCCTTTGCTTGAATCCGTGGATGCAGACAGAACTTGCAGATGTGGAGGGCTGACTTTGGGACTTGAGTGCCCTGGAGTTTTGCCGCATGTGGGGGCTCCTGGAAGCAATCCATCCACGGATACTGAGGTAGAGGTGTACTATAGGCAGCATACCCATGTAAATTAAGGAAAGAACTTCTTTCCCCAACTGTGATCCCTGCAAAGTAGCAACTGTTAATAGCTCTTATCTATTTTTCCAGAATAAATGTTTGGCCATGACCTTGCTTTGTTTCAGGTTTTTCTGCTGAAATATGGATTGGCAGGGAAGAAGCTTCCATGCCTTCTACTCCATGCGCACAGACTAGCGAAGGAAACTTAGTTGAGGATATAGACCAAGTGCAGCCTAGCTCTTAGGCAGCTTTTCTTGGCCTCCAGTTCACTCAGTCAAATCTGACTCTTTGCGACCCCGTGGACTGTAGCCTGCAAGGCTCCTCTGTCCATGGGATTTTCTAGGCAATAGTACTGGAGTGGATTGCCATTTCCTTCTCCAGGGATCTTCCCAAACCAGGGATTGAACCTGGGTCTCCCGCATTGTAGACAGACACTTTACCGTCTGAGCCACCAGGGAGGTACTGATAAAGGGGATCAGATCAGATCAGTCGCTCAGTCGTGTCCGACTCTTTGCGACCCCATGAATCGCACCACACCAGGCCTCCCTGTCCATCACCAATTCCCGGAGTTCACTCAGACTCACGTCCATCGAGTCAGTGATGCCATCTAGCCGTCT
>NW_011494822.1:416612-440171 GCF_000754665.1 Bison bison bison | reverse complement strand
TTCCCATTCTGTTGTTTTCCTCTATTTCTTTGCATTGATCGCTGAAGAAGGCTTTCTTATCTCTTCTTGCTATTCTTTGGAACTGTGCATTCAGATGTTTATATCTTTCCTTTTCTCCTTTGCTTTTCGCTTCTCTTCTTTTCACAGCTATTTGTAAGGCCTCCCCAGACAGCCATTTTGCTTTTTTTGCATTTCTTTTTCATGGGGATGGTCTTGATCCCTGTCTCCTGTACAATGTCACGAACCTCATTCCATAGTTCATCAGGCACTCTATCTATCAGATCTAGGCCCTTAAATCTATTTCTCACTTCCACTGTATAATCATAAGGGATTTGATTTAGGTCATACCTGAATGGTCTAGTGGTTTTCCCTACTTTCTTCAATTTAAGTCTGAATTTGGCAATAAGGAGTTCATGGTCAGCCACAGTCAGCTCCTGGTCTTGTTTTTGTTTACTGTATAGAGCTGCTCCATCTTTGGCTGCAAAGAATATAATCAATCTGATTTCGGTGTTGACCATCTGGTGATGTCCATGTATAGAGTCTTCTCTTGTGTTCTTGGAAGAGGGTGTTTGCTATGACCAGTGCATTTTCTTGGCAAAACTCTATTAGTCTTTGCCCTGCTTCATTCTGTATTCCAAGGCCAAATTTGCCTGTTACTCCAGGTGTTTCTTGACTTCCTACTTTTGCATTCCAGTCCCCTATAATGAAAAGGACATCTTTTTTGGGTGTTAGTTCTAAAAGGTCTTGTAGGTCTTCATAGAACCATTCAACTTCAGCTTCTTCAGCGTTACTGGTTGGGGCATAGACTTGGATTACTGTGATATTGAATGGTTTGCCTTGGAAACGAACAGAGATCATTCTGTTGTTTTTGAGATTGCATCCAAGTACTGCATTTCGGACTCTTCTGTTGACCATGATGGCTATTCCATTTCTTCTGAGGGATTCCTGCCTGCAGTAGTAGATATAATGGTCATCTGAGTTAAATTCACCCATTCCAGTCCATTTGAGTTCGCTGATTCCTAGAATGTCGACATTCACTCTTGCCATCTCTTGTTTGACCACTTCCAATTTGCCTTGATTCATGGACCTGACATTCCAGGTTCCTATGCAATATTGCTCTTTACAGCATCAGACCCTGCTTCTATCACTAGTCACATCCACAGCTAGGTATTCTTTTTGCTTTGGCTCCATCCCTTCATTCTTCCTGGAGTTATTTCTCCACTGATCTCCAGTAGCATATTGGGCCCCTACTGACCTGGGGAGTTCCTCTTTCAGTATCCTATCATTTTGCCTTTTCATACTGTTCAGGGGGTTCTCAAGGCAAGAATACTGAAGTGGTTTGCCATACCCTTCTCCAGTGGACCACATTCTGTCTGATAAAGGGGATAAGCCACAGCTAATCAGGTGTGTGGCTCGGGGCCTACTGAACAGTCAGTGTTTGCCATAAAGTGTTGTATAGCTGAGGCTTGTCACCATTCTGGTTGATTTAGAGGAACAATCTTTGCTTTTCCATTTAGGGAAATATTCATACAGAAAGTATGCTTGAACAAAACTCATGTAGTCACAACTTTATCATGTGGGAAAAGACAAAGCGTCAGTACTACAGAAGAGATTTGTGATATTATTTCTTGGATCCAATTCTTTTTAGAGTCATTTAGATTACATGGTTTTAAATTAGAATTGGATTGTTGGTCTCATAGAAATAGACCTTTAGGAATGTTGAGACAGATTATTTAGATCTTATTCTGCTTTCTTTCCCTGATGAGGATATAGACAGTGAAGTTTGAACACATTTGTTTTTGGCCTTGCTGTGTGGCATATGAAATTCTAGTTTCCTGACCAGGGATTGAATCCATGTCCCCTGCATTAGGAGCTCCAAATCATAACCACTGAACTACCAGGGAAATCCCCTAACACATTTTTAAAAACATGATCACTAAAATAGGAAAATTGCTAACAAAAGTTTTTACATTTGTGTGTGTATATTAAATAAACCACATGGTAAGTCCCTCTACTAAAGAACTTCGTGATAAAATTGGACTTGGTAGTGTTTAGTAAAATAGAAGTTCAGCTATGGTATTTTCACGGAGAAGGCAATGGCAACCCACTCTAGTACTCTTGCCTGGAAAATCCCATAGATGGAGGAGCCTAGTAGGCTGCAGTCCATGGGGTCGCAAAGAGTCGGACATGGCTGAGCGACTTCACTTTCACTTTTCACTTTCATGCATTGGAGAAGGAAATGGCAACCCACTCCATTGTTCTTGCCTGGAGACTCCCAGGGACAGAGGAGCCCGTTGGGCTGCTGTCTACGGGGTCGCACAGAGTCGGACACGGCTGATGCGACTTAGCAGCAGCATGATATTTCCAAATTGCATGTTTAACCTTTGATTTATATAGTTTAAAAGTTTAATTACATAAATTTAAAATTCTCACAAATAGATCAATGTAGTAAGCCATCATATTGCCAGCATCTAGATTCAACAGACACAAGCACGGCTGACAGTTCTTTTATCTCAACTCTTTCCCTCTTGCTTCCCCACACTTCTTTTGGATTGTTTTAAAGGAAATCCCAAATATGATCTTTTCATCAGTAAATGCTTATGTATTCTAAGAGATAATAACTTATTAAAAAAACTAACCATAATACCACTATCATACTGCTTACTGTCTTTATCCTCCCAAGTTTTAAAAGGCCTGTCAAGGGGCTTCCCTGGCAACCCAGTGGTTAAGACTCCACACTTCCTCTGCAGGGGGCACAGGTTCTATCCCTGGTTGGGGGACTAAGACCCCACATGCTGTTTGGTACAGCCAAAAAAATAAATAATTAAAAAAATAAAAATGCCTGTCAGTATTATTGCTATTAACATGATGATTACTGAATTCTCTTTAGGTTATCTCTATAGTCCCTTTTGTCTTTGGATATAGCCTACTAGGGATGTATGATCATGTTATCAAGTCTCTAAAATAATTATTATCTGTGATTAAGCTTGATATACACAGGTTCATTTGTTTTTGGCTTATTTTCTACTTTGATTTTCACTTTTATTATTATGTAAAAGAGTTACATGATTCTAAAACAAGATGATTTAGAAGCCTAAATATTCCCTTTTCTTTCCTTTTATATAATCAGTGGAGCTTGTGAAGTCTGTGATAAAATAATAATATTGTGTACGTGTGTATTTTGAGAGAGTCATAGTTTACTGTCAATTTTACTGTGGGGAAAAAAATTATATAGGGCGGTGGTCCTCAAACTTTTTTGGTCTCAGGATTCCCATAAACTCTTCTGAAAGACTCAGAAGAACTTTTTATTTGCCATATAAGAGAATAAAAACATTTAGAAATTTTTATTCACTTAACACACTCATTATGTGTTAATATACATTTTTCTTCATGAAAATAACCATATATTTTAAAGCCAGAATATTGGTGAGAAGAGTGGGTTTGTTTTATATTTGCATATCTTTTAAATGTTTGGTTTAGTGGGAAGCAGCTACATTCAAACAGTTGTGTTCTGTAGTCTTTGGAAACCTGCCACTGTACACAGGCAAGACAGTGAGAGAAGACTCTCCGTGTTAGAGCGGAGATAGTTTTAACCTTGCAGGGCCCCAGTGAGTCCCAGTTCTGTACTGTAGACTCTGTTGAGCAGAGCTCTGGGGCTTGATTTAGATTTGTTATGTTTGCTTAGTTTTGTGTTCCTTGGTTTGTCCTTTAGAAGGATGGAATCTTCTGAAAATCAGTGTCTGGATCTAATGGAGATCCAGTCTTCCCAATCGCGCTCAACTCCAGCCCTGCCTGCCCCTTGCGGCCGTCCTGTGGAGTGTGGGGGACTGTGGTGCCCCGGTGGTGGATGGGCGCACCCCGCAGTCTCCGTGGTATTCCCGCCCGCAGCGCCCGCGAGCCATAGGGGCCTCCGCGTGCGTATCTAGGAGGAGTCAGGCTGACCGACAGACGTTTGCCCGCTCCTTGGTGGTGGTCCGCACGTTACCTCCCTGCGTTCCGCTGGCCAAGTGTGCCAACAGAGGCTCTCCCTGGCCCAACCCCAGTCCTTTGCCGCATAACTGCTGGCTGCCAGGGCGACGGGAGGCCAGCGGTGTTGCCACTGCTTCCCTCTGCCCTGTGTCCTGCCTTCCACACTGTCTCTGCTGCGCCCTACTTCCTGCCCCCGGGGCCGCTTGAGTGCTGGGGGAGAGACAGGAAGAGGTGGAACTACTTGCCCTGTGACTGTACCTGCCCGCCCACACTTGTACTCAGACTCCCCGTAAGTGGGGGATCTTGTGGTGGCATATGCCTGTCTCTAAAGTTAATCCACAGAGGTCTAGGCATTTCCGCTGGTACCAACCCTGACATAGCGAAGGACTTTGAGTGCAGGTTTGGCTTCTACCTGCAGAACCGTGGCCATTCTAGAACTCACCCACGCCCATGGGCATCCGCAGCTCAGCTCTGATGATTCTAGGTCACCAGGAGGGCATGTCCTGTGGCCCTGTTAAGTTGTGCTGACCAGGGCAACTGGGAATTGGGTGATGAGGAACCCAGATTTGGTTCCATAGAGGAAGCCTGGTAATGGACTATCCCAACCAAGGGGTAGCAGACTTGTTACTCGAAACCCAAGGGTGGAGAGGCAGTGATGAAAAACAGAACTGGTCTCTGAAGGTCTGGTAATTGGAATGAGTCCACTTAAAATTCTTTAAGGTGGATCCATTGCATGGCAAGTCTAGTACCTGCAGCTGAGGTGGTGGTGGTTTAGTTACTAACTCGTATCCAACTCTTGTGACTCCATGGACTGTACCAGGCTCCTCTGTCTCTGGAATTCTCCAGGCAAGAATACTGGAGTGGATTGCCATTTCCTTCTCTAGGGGATCTTCCCTGAGAAGGAAATGCATTGCAGGCAGATTGTTTACTGACTGAGCTATGAGGGAAGCAGCCAAGGTAATCTCCAGCTTCAATGGTAGGGTGTTGAGTTCGGCGCAGTTAAAATACCGTGTGATCTGCCGCCTGGGTTTACAGATGGGGAGCCTCCGCCCCTATCCCCACGCCCTGCTTCTCGACCTCCTGGCTCCTAGCCCGGTTTCCCTGGGCTGACGTGTGGGAGCTGCCTGCACACTGCCGCTGGAAATCATGGCATGGGACCGTGGTTCTGTTTTGTGTTGGAACTTTGCGGAGGCCGATTAGACGCAATGGCTGGGACGTTCCTACTGCACCGCTAGAGCCCAAAGTCTTAGATTGATGCAAAACGGACCAGAGTGAAAGCTGTTGCCATGGATGTTTTTATTAATTAAGGATGAAGGTGTAAAAAGGAGGTTCAAAGAGATTCTGATCCCACATTGTCTCTCCATAAACGATGCCGACTGCCAGCATTATTTCCGGTAATGTGCGGGTAGCTTACCGGAAAGCAAAGTCCTTCCCATGATGGTAGCTGCAGTGTCTGGTTCTAGAACTGAAATTTAAAGGCACAGTGGTGCAATCTGTGCTTAATTTGGTACAATTCAGATAACTCTAGACTCCATGGGAACCAGGATTGACACTTTTGATAGCTTTTTCCTGGGTGGTGGTGAGTGGCTTTTCTGTCTTCCTGGAGTGATTTGTCTGGTTTGTAGATAACAGGGAGACTAGTGTGCTAACCATAGGTTACCCCAAGCGCTTGATAGCCTTAACTTCAACAAATATTGTTTAGTTGCCCAAGATTGAGTAGTCACAAGTCTGTGATGCCCTTAAGTGGCCAGAACCGCACCACACTGCTCAGCATGTGTGCTTCCAGTCGGACGGGTGCTGGAGATTTCATTATTAAATCCGTTAGAGGTAGGCTCTGGGTTGCAGTTGTTAACTCATTAATGAGGAATTCCCTGTAAGAGAGTAGATCAGAAGTTTACATCAAGTCCCTGCCCCTTGTTCACACTGCCCGTTGCCCTTCACATTCCCACCTTGGGGTTGGTATTTGGCCTTGGTGGTTCGCTGAGAAGCCGTTCTAAATGAAAGTCACTACCAGGTTTTGGTAGGTGGTCCTGCGGAAGGACCACATTAATGAACGAGAGAGCTTGATGGCGCGCTTTCAGTCCTCTGCATGTCACCCACCACCCCAGGCAGACTGACGGCGGTGCAGTTAGAACCACTTGGGGCAGGAGTGTGAGGAGGAGCTGCTGCCCTCTGGCGGCAGACCCGTATCCCTGCGCTCCCATGATGAAGATGAAAGTCGCTCAGTTGTGTCTGACTCTTTGCGATCCCTTGGACTGTACAGTCGGAGAAGGTAATGGCACCCCACTCCAGTACTCTTGCCTTGAAAATTCTATGGACGGAGGAGCCTGGTGGGCTGCAGTCCATGGGGTCGCTGAGGGTCGGACACGATTGAGCGACTTCACTTTCACTTTTCACTTTCATGCATTGGAGAAGGAAATGGCAACCCACTCCAGCGTTCTTGCCTGAAGAATCCCAGGGACGGGGGAGCCTGGTGGGCTCCCGTCTATGGGGTTGCACAGAGTTCAACACGACTGAAGTGACTTAGCAGGACTGTACAGTCCATGGAATTCTCCAGGCCAAAATACCGGAGTGGGTAGCCTTTCCCTTCTCCAGGAGATCTTCCCAACCCAGGGATCGAACCCATGTCTCCCACATTGCAGGCGGATTCTTTACCAGCTGAGCCACAATAGCTTCTGCTTAAGGCGGCCTCTGGCTGTTTCTCTCTGGCCTTCGTGGTCTTGGGGTGCCCCCTCCACACCCTGATTGTGTGTGTGTCTGTTACAGTGTCTCCCTCTAGTGGAGGGTTGTCCCCAGGGCCACTCACTGCTGTTTCTATAAGTCCTGAGGTAACGTTTTTGTGAAGTTTAAACTTAGGACTGGACTTAGGACTTTAAAGTGTTAGGAGAAGAATGTGATTGATTTTTGCTTATTTCTGTCTATAGTCTGTTAATTATGAGGGTGTGCAGTTTTAGAGCTTCCCTGGTGGCTCAGACGGTAAAGAATCCGCCTGCAATGCCAGGAGACCTGGGTTCGATCCTGGAGTCAGTAAGGTCCCCTGGAGAAGGGCGTGGCAACACACTCCA
Organism: Bison bison bison; assembly: GCF_000754665.1. Classification (NCBI taxonomy): domain Eukaryota; kingdom Metazoa; phylum Chordata; class Mammalia; order Artiodactyla; family Bovidae; genus Bison; species Bison bison. The sequence goes on along the minus strand of NW_011494822.1, from coordinate 433,137 downwards.
GTCTTCTTGCCTGGAGAATTCCATGGACAGAGGAGCCTGGATAGTTATAGTCTGTTGGGTTGCAAAGAGGTGTCACGACTGACCGACTAAGCACCATGCAGTTTTAAAGAAAACCACTGTTTCTGTCATTTTCAATTTTTATTTATTTACAGAACTCTGATACAAAGAAACAATTGACCTTTCTATATAATAGGGATTTTAAGTTTCAGATATATTTGATTATCATCTTGATCACCCTTTTCAGTTCTCCATGATGTTAATGATGTTTTATGTAGTGACAGAGTCTTACTTTGACAAGCAATATTTTAGTCTTTGGTGGTCTATTTTTCATAAATTATAACCAAAATAATTCAGTTTTTCTTTTTTCATTAATAGACATATGTAGAGTGTGTCGGTCAGAAGGAACACCTGAGAAACCTCTTTATCATCCTTGTGTGTGTACTGGCAGTATTAAGTTTATCCATCAAGAATGGTGAGTCATCCTTTTGGAAAATTTTTGCCTGAGCTTCACTTTTGTCATCTGTATAATAAAGGGAACTGTTTCAATGACTTTTTCTGTAACTAGATATTTAAAAAAATTTTTTACTATGTTTGGAGATTATCCCTATTGCTTATTACCAAGCCATGTCATTTTGGTATATTGTCTTTTGCCCATTTGTTTGTTTCTACTGTGGGGAGCTTATATGTTCATGGGGAGTATTACGGTTTTCTGGTTTTGCTTAGGATGGTTATAGCTTACATTGAGGAAATGCTTTGTGTCAGGGAATACTCAGTGCTTCTGTACATTTTAGCTCATTTAATCCTTACAACAGAACTGCGAGGTTGGAGTATTACTGTCATTCGCATGAGGAAACTGAAGCATAGAAAGGTTAACTTCTCGGTGGCCCAGCCAGCCAATTAGTGATAGGCCTGGCCACCAGGCAGCAGTGTTATTAAACCAGTGTTAGAACTGATGCTGATGCTTGGAGATTCTTTTTATATTCAGTGTCTTTGAGGAGATTACAGTTTACATTAATTAATTGTTCAGTTTAATCTCAGTTGCTTTTTAGTAGTAGAAACTCGTGTTTTTTTATCTTTATTTGTTATAATTCTGTACTCTTCGAGGGCATCAGTGATAAAAAAAATTAAAGATACTCTAATTTAAAATCGTAAAAGCTCTGTGATATGTAAAACTTTAGTAAAGCAATATTAGTTTTCAGTGAAACCTCAAAATTTCCTTGTCATAAATATTATACTTATGAATATGTTTGTAATTGCAGCTTAGTTCAGTGGCTGAAACACAGTCGAAAAGAATACTGTGAATTATGCAAGCACAGATTTGCTTTCACACCAAGTAAGTTCTTCAGAAGTTTTCACTGCACTTCTAGATTATAACTGGCTACCTAAAGGTGTTTAAACAGTTTTAAAGCAACTATGTTTGATTTAATTTGTTTTTGATAGTAATAGAAAGTATTGCTATAGCATTTTGGAAAGCATTTTTTAAAATTACATGTTAGCTTTTAACACACACGTGTGATTTAATTTGTGAGATATTTCTTTCTTTCCCTTTTGTATTTTAGATGAGTTCAAACATATATGAAGGTATAATGAACCTAAGTGTATCCATCACTCGGTTGCATCCATTTTCAACCCATAGCCCTTATGTGTAGTCCCCTGTGCTCTTTAACAGCAAGCATTTATTGTCTCATAGATTCTGTGGATCCAGAATCTGGACCCACCTTTGTTGGCTGTCTCTGGCTCAGCATCTCTCATATGCTTGCAGTCAGTCTTGTCAGCTAGAGCCCCGGTGTCATTTGAAGGCTTGGCTTGGGAGCTGTGGGGTGAGGTCTTGTTCTGATCTCGCTCAGGTGTTTGTTAGGATTCAGTCCCTTGCAGGCCATTTACTGGGGGCCTGTCTCAATTGCATGTGGGCTTCTCTGATGGTTCCCTATGCTCTTGTTCCCACATCTCCATTCTTATTACAGAAATTCTATTTATGATTTCATATGTACATATTTTAGCATGTACCTCCAAGACAAGGGTTCTTTAAAAAAAAAGAAACAAAACAGCTATAATACCATTATTTACCCAGAAAAGTGAGTAATTAATGATGCCTTAAATTTGTCAAATGTCCCATCCCTGTTAAAATTTGGGATATCTTTTGAGTTAAAATTGTGTTGGTTGAAATAATAACAATAATAATGACAAATATTTAATTCACTTTTTAAAAACAAGACTTTTTAAGCTCAATGTTTTGTAAGCCTATGGTAAATATTTTGCAGATCTTTAGAATTCTAATTATAATTTATAAGTCTTTTGCCTATTGATTTATACTTAATATTATATATATACTTTATAAATAAGTAGATGTTCATACTGGCAAGGTATCAAGAATTTGAAGCATATTTTCACTCTGGGATCCTAGTACATTGCTCTTCTTTCTCTTCTGCCCCCTCCCCCAAAGCTTTTTATGCTTTAGTGTTTGTTTTAAGCATCTTGAACTGCTGGGTGTAAATTCTGTAAACTAGTGTTAATTTTACTTTGTTTTTATGTAAAGAGTATATATGATTAAAATCATAATAGTTTACCCTTTGAATGTTGATTGTGCTAAAATGGGAGCGGGGAGTGGCTAATGGACCCCAGTGGGCTGTTTGCTCCTGTAGGAAGTAGCTCTGCTGCAGATTCTTGTGCACTGTGAGTGCTGCTGCTGAGGCTAGTATTGGGGGAGGGTTCTTTTTTGAGGACCTCTGTCAGCTTCATCTTTTGCTCCTACCGCTTTAGGTGATCTTTGATAACTCTGGAAACTAGTTGGTTATATTGTTTGAATGCTGAAATGTGTGTGAGTTAGCCTTGCATAAAGTTCCTGGCTCTTGAGTGAGGGGATGTGTACATCTCTTGAATCTTTTTTCCTGCTCAGAGGCCTATTTTGTTGGCTTTTATATTTATGTGATTTGCTCTCGTAAATGACTTCTGGGTAAATGTAGTATTATGTTGTAACTATTTGAATTATTTTTCATATGGGACAAAATACTTAAGTGCAATGCAAAGGTCAAAAGTTAGATAGTTCTATAGGCCTACAAAGTAACCTATTTTTGAATCTTCATGAATTTGAACTTTTTCCTTTTCCCCCCTTACAGTTTATTCCCCAGATATGCCTTCACGGCTTCCAATCCAGGACATATTTGCTGGACTGGTTACAAGTATTGGCACTGCAATACGATATTGGTTTCATTATACACTTGTGGCCTTTGCATGGTTGGGAGTTGTTCCTCTTACAGCATGTGAGTATTCATTTCCCTACTGCTGGAGTTGTTTAAATATTACACAACTGTTTAATATTATAAAGTATTTTTTTCAGTGATATTTATTAGATATTATAATGTTGTGTACTAGGAAAGCCTCATTTAGAACATGTTATTTACCTGAATGAAAAACCATTTTTTAACAAGTGAGCTTCTTAAATGAATGTGGGAAACACAGCATACAGAGGCTAATAATGAAAGTTCATGAGAGAATTGAAAAACCAAAATCAAAGCATAATTGAAAGGAAATTGACTTTTACTCTTTGAAGTTTATCAGAGCTTTCAAAAATGGCAAAAGATGTGTTTTTTTGAGATTTTTTTTTTTGTAATCCCCCTCTAAAAAACACATCCCCAATGGTCCTGGAGAATTGGGAAGTGTATTTTTCAAATATAGGAGTACTTCTGGGAAATTGGTATACTAACTCTTAGTTGATTCTCTCTAGGTTCTTTGTGTTCTTAAAGACATGGAGAGGAGTCAGTAGTATATGTGCCAGAGTATATAGATAGGATTCTTTAGAGTTAAATGCAAACAAGATTTTTACATAAGTGTGATTAATATCCTCATATCTTCTTAAATAAGCTTGATGAATTATGAAAATCTTATGAGAATAGCAGAATAGGTACTATTCACTTGAAGAATGAATTAGTAAGCTAAAAGACTGAGCAAGTTCTCTGGGATATGACTCAGACAAGAAGTTGTAAGTATGAAGGAAAAAATTGAGAGATGGAGGCCACATCCTGTTGTTTCAGTATCTGACTAGTAACTAGTTCCAGAAGGTAAAAGAGAAAGCTGAGTCTGATAAAGGAAAGAGGCAAAGCTAGGCCCATTCTAAAGTTTTCCAGTGCTGAATAGGGTAGTGTATAGATATTATGCTTTCAGATTATCCTACAAAGTAATGACAGTCAGGCTGGCTGAATGTTAGAAGACAGCTGAAGCTTCAAAATTTGACAAAATTTTTGAACCTAAAATCTTCTAAAATTATTCAGATAGAAGGACAAATACAGACATTTCAATAGAGGCAAGGAGTTGGAAAGTTTACTACTTCAAATTATTTATGAAATAGTGTTTGAAGACATATTTTACTAAGGAGAGCAAGGAATCAAAGAGAAAGGTGTAATTTACAAAGAAAAACAAGTACTTCTTACAGCTAAATTACAATTGTTGTTAATCTACAATAATTGGAGTAGGAAATGGCTGCCCATTCCAGTATTCCTGCCTAGAAAATTCCATGGACAGAGGAGCCTGGTGGCTACAGTCCATGGGGTTGCAAAGAGTTGGACACGACTGAGCATGCATGCACTACAGTTTTTTAGGTGTCGATCTGAAACTAAAATTCTAGGTGATCTTCACATGAAAGAATCTTGTGAGGGGAGGATAGAAATGAGAGCGTTTTAGATTGTTTGTTTTACTTGTGCGGAAATTATAGATGCTTTAGACAAAACAAGAAAATATAGGCCTAGCCAAATAAGAGTCCTGAACTAGCAAAGGTGATTAAGAGCAGAGGTGCCACCACTGTTCAGGGGAGGAAAGATGGTCATTTCAGTAAATATATAGCATCAACTGGTTGGGCATATGGAGAAAAACGAACCATACCATCATCTCCCACCTGACCCAAGTTAATTTTAGATAGATCATAGTCTGATTGTGAACATTAAAATTTTAAAAATTTCTAAAAGATAATATATTAGAATAACTGTAGAAGAAAACATTGAGAAATTTGACTTAATTAAAGTTAAGGTTTTTACTTCATGCTTAGATACGCTTAAGAGAGAAAGGCAAGCTACAGAGTAAGAGGAGGTATCTGCAGTTCACATATCTAACAAGGACTTGTATCCAGGATGTTTGCAAGGAGTATATAATAAAAGAACTATTAAATCTAAGAGAAAGGCAGACCAGCCAATTAAAACGTGGACAGCAGATGTGAACAGGTGTTTCTGGAAAGAAGATTAAATAGCCAGTAAGCACGTGACAAGATGCTTAGTATCATTAGTCATCAGGGGAAGGTACAAGAAAGGTACTCTACAGAATCAGCAGAATGGCTGAAGTTAAGGGAAAAAACAGTGCCAAATGCTTTTTATTAGGATGTGGATCATCTGAAACATGTATTCATCAGTGGTAATGAATATAAATATGGTATAACCATCTTGGAAAGCTGTTTGGCATTATCTTTCGGTGGTTAATATTTTCAATACATTATGACCCAGCAGTTCTATTTCTGGGAATATTGATTACAGAAATATTCACAGGACACAGCCTTGTGTCCACTGAAGGACTTGTATATAATAGTGTGATCACTGCAGCTCTGCAGATAGTAGTTTAAAACTGGAACCAACCAAGTAACAGTAGAATGGATTCTGTGCACTTATCCCTATAAGGAAATTCTACGTAGTGATGACAAAAGGGCTGGCTGTCGTGACATAGGATAACATGGATGAACTTCACTTCTTTGAGAAAATGAAGCCAGGCACAAAGAGTATGAATTGTATGATTGCATTTACCTGACTTTTTAAAATAGGCCAAACTGATCTGCAGTGATAGAGATCAGAATAGTGGTCACCTTGTGCTGGAGATACTGACTGGGAAGTGGCTTGAAGGAGCCTTCTGGAGAGCTAGAAATGTGGAGAATCTTATCTGGGTGGCAGTTACTTGGATATACAGTGATGTAAAAATTCACACAGATACACTTAAGATTTATGTGAATTTTACCTTAATAAAAAAGTAACGAAACTTAGAGGTAATCACTTGGAGAATAGAAGTAAGATGGTGAGTTTTTATCCTAGGGAGTAGGAATAGGAGACAGTGAATAAAATTTGAAGTCCAACAAAGGACAGGAAAGACAAGAAGAGAGGACAGAGAAAGTGGAGTAAAAGTGATCACAGTAGCTGTGATCACTGTGTACGTATGAAATTGTTCCACAACGAGAAAGAAGTACAAAACAGCTGGGGCTGATGTTGGAGAGATTTGTTAGCTAACAAAACACAGGAACAGTATTCACCAGCCAGATACTCTTCAAGATGAAACACTTTAAATGAGGAGAAGCATTTTATTTCATATTATTAAAAGAAAACTTAAGAATTTTTATGCATCAGCAAACAGGACTTAGAATGTAAAACATTCAAAGTCATAATGGAAAACTAACACACTTCTCTGAAATCAATAGATCAAATAATCAAAAATTAAGTAAGGACTTTGAGGATTTAAGTAACAGGTAACAAGCTTGATTTCTGTTCTGACTTGTTTACACATACACTGTCACACACAATTAAAATCTATGTCATACGTTAGCCAGAGAAGGCATTGGCACCCCACTCCAGTACTCTTGCCTGGAAAATCCCATGGACAGAGGAGCCTAGTAGGCTGCGGTCCATAGGGTCACTAAGAGTCGGACACGACTGAGCGACTTCATTTTCATTTTTCACTTTCATGCATTGGAGAAGGAAATGGCAGCCCACTCCAGTGTTCTTGCCTGGAGAATCCCAGGGACGGGGGAGCCTGGTGGGCTGCCATCTATGGGGTCGCATAGAGTTGGACACGACTGAAACGACTTAGCAGCAGCAGCAGCTTTAAGTTAGCAATGTGCCCATGACTGTCTTCATGTAGGAAGGTGTTGAACTGCCCTGTTTTTGAGCACACTAGTAAGGAGGCCTTTAATTTATGAATCCATTTTATCTACAGACAATTGGCCTTCTGTCAGTTTTATTTTGCTATAAACATACTTGCTTTGAATATTTTATACACAGATAAAGCAATTTGTATTACAGAAAATCTGTTCCTATCTTTCTATTTTGACTTGACATTTGAAAACAGCCATTGAAGTTACTGTAAATTTTTGGTACAAGGCTATAGAGGATGCTTAAACTAACACACAAGTACTGGTTTGAAAGAAAACCTCAACTTTTGGGCCCCATTTCCAAATCTATTCCTGCATGTTCTGGTAAGAGGATAGGGAATGGCTGTATATTGACCTTTACTTCATATTTTCCCTTCATGGCCAGATTGAAGATTTTGTCCTTTAGTTAGAAGACCCTTGAATTTGTGTTTTTAAAAAATTGATTGTTAGTTTGCTATTCATAGCATTGAAGCATGTACTCTACTGAAAAGTCCTTTTAATTTCAAAAAGCGTGTACCCCCAAAACTTCATTTTCATGAGCAGATTCAATGAATTTTGAAATTCTAGGTTAAAAAAAAATTCTCTGTATTATAATTTTGGAGATCTTTTCTGGATTCCTCCCCCTCTTTTTTCCAAACGTCTAAGCTCATTCAGTAAACACAAGTAAGTAAATCTAGAGAGAATCTAAACTTTAAACATTATTGTGTAATACTTACTCTTTACTGTCTCTGTTTTTAATGCTTGATCTTTTGTTTTTTTAGTTTAGTATTTTGAGATTCAAACTTGCAAAGACTGTTTATTTCAGTGGCATTCACACTTTCCCTCTGTTTAACTGAATGACTGAGTTGTGATGAGAGCTGTGACTGTGCTGTTGTGCCCTTTCTTGGCAGGCCGCATCTACAAGTGCTTGTTTACTGGCTCTGTGAGCTCCCTCCTGACGCTGCCGCTGGACATGCTGTCCACGTGAGTATTGAACCTCATGGCGGTGGAAGGCCGCGCAGTGGGAACGGTGCTCATCTTTTCTTCCACATGCTTGGATTTGTTGTGATTTGAAAAGTCCTTCTATTCCTCTTACCTATTCTAACAGCTACAGGGGAAGCAATTGATATATGAGAATGATGTTTTAAAACATACCGTCTTAAAGGAGTATTTGGTAATAGTGGGAAAGCTAGTTAAGTAAGCTGTCACATAGTGCGAGAAAATCTGTTGTTACACGTAGATGCTGAGAGTTCCTTTAAACGTGTTTTTAACAACACAGATGTTTGAAGCCAGATATCTTTTTAAAATGTTTTTTTGATTGTTAGGTTATGGACTCTAAAAACTTGTTGACTGTAGCTTTATTGTATTTTAATTTGACATGAAGCATTATAATTGCAGTTTCTTGGGAAAGACATGTGACTTATATTTTTATTATTGATGTTAGAGTTAGAAATGCTGTGAATGATTAACTGTATCAAGATCATTAGAATATTAAGCTTGCAAAAGATTGGACCTCTGCTAAATCTTCTTTTGTACCCAACTGACCTTAGGTTTCTGATCCCTAAGTAAAGGCAAAGAACAATATAAGACTGTTTTTTAGAATAGAGGCATTCAGATTATATTATGAAAACAAGCCAAATGACAATAGAAGAGTGCAGGAGAGCATGTTTCATTTCTGATAAACAAGAAATCAAGTCTCTGCATCGTTATTTTGAATTATGGTTGAAAATACGTAGAAACATTAGATGTGTCAGCAGCTTGGTTTTCCTACTGGTGGTTTTACCTGCTGGTTTTACCTTTTTGGATAAAACAGTTAAGTTATTTATTTCTGTGTCTTTGACAGTATAGGAAACAGAAAAAAGGTTTTGGATTTTATTCACATTAGAACAGCTTCTGAAGTAATGTTCATAAGTAGATAGGAATCTTGGAAATAGGGCACTAATGGCTGTGGCCATGATAAAAAGGAGAAGCAGTGATTTGACACACTTGAGAATTTAGAAATAGTGTAATAATATTACCCTTTGTATGAAAATACTAACCTGTGAAGTGATTCAGTGGAAATAAATACGACAGCATTCCTATATCTGGACATCAGGTTTTTATCTCAGCCATCTAGAACACAATTGTAGTATGGAGGCAAGGAAAATCAATCTTAAATGGCTGAAGTGTCATTCATTATGTCTCTGTGTTTATGACATAACTCACCTCTGGCTTTCCTTTAGAAATTGTATACTGAAAAAAAGCTCATGTTAAAAATATCAAGGGAGGTCAGAAAAAAGTTAGAAGTGATGAAAGTTACATTTTAACATCTATGAAATAATAAAATAACTGTTTCAAACAGGGTGGTCCTGTTCCATTTAGTTTGAGCCTGAGTTGTATTTATCATTGTATTTTTTGAGAGAACAGTGTAGCAGCCAGTCAGTATCCTGATTGTTTAGAAAAGATGACTTGAGGTCCCTTGTGTGCTGTTCCAGTAAAGTGGGCTGTATTCCTTCTTTTATGGTTTCTGTTTTGAGTGGCAAAATATGTTAATATTTGCCAAAGCTTAAATTGGGAGGCTTTGGCTTTGTGAAAAACCAGGTGCCTATGGAAACCACCATGTCAGAAGTTTTAGTGTTTTGGTCTCAGGGCAGTATTCTACTTGCCTACCGCCTTTACTGTTTGTTGGTGGGACCCTTAAACATCTGATTGTTTGGCTGGTGTGGTCATTTAGGTTGTGCACTGAGGTTGTAACGGAAGGAACCCTGGCACCGGAATAAAGTTGCAACTTTTTGGTGACCTTGGGCAAATCATTGGACGGTCTGAACCCATGTTTTTTCATCAGACAAAATTCATACTAAGTTTTTATGTGTATTTGTGAATTTAATCTTTGAACAGCCCACTCTTCAAAGTGGGCTGAACCCCACTCCCTGAGGCACGTTTCACAAATATATGTGAAAACCGTGTGTGAATTTTGAGCACTGTTACTCAGTAGCACAGTTACCACCAAAACGCAGAGCTGCTGCTTGCTTTACGTTGGCAGGCTCCCCTTTTCACGCCAGCCTGGTGGGTTAGGGCCACGCCTGAATTGCCTTCATGAGCTTCCTCACTGCCACCGGAAGAATACTGGAGGCTTGGTGGGGATCGTTGAAAGAAATTGTAAGCGTGGGTAGATTTTATAATATCATGCTGCCTTTTAGAATGTGAAGAATTGAACCAGTTTTTCTGAAAGCACTTATAGTTAAATCACTTATTTTTTCTGAGTAATGTTTCATTTTCTCTATATTTTCTGAAAGTTTACTTAAAATTTCTTAGTACCTTAGCAGGCGCTACATATTCCATAGCCCAGGTCTTCAACATCTCAAGGCACAGTCTGTCAGTTAACTATTACTACAAAACGTGCTGTCTCCAAAACTTGGTGCCTTAAAACAACAAGCGTTTTAATTCACTCGTAATTCCAGGGGTTAACAGTTTGGATTGGGCTCAGCTGATCAGTTTACCTGTTGGACTTGCCTCAGTTATGCCTGTGTGTCACTGAGGTGGGATGGTCTAAGATGAGGTACTTTGGTTCTTGCATATGACGTCTCTTCCAGAAGGCTAGTGGGGCTTCTTTACATGGTGATCTCAGGGCAGCCTTCTAAAAGGGTGAGGATGGAATCTTGAAAGCTCTCTTCTAGGCTTTGGAACTCAGGAATTCTCATTTATGGTCCAGATGGTTCCCAAACCAGCCCAGAGTTAAGGTGTGAGGAAAAAGCAGAGGATTCTACCAGGAGTCTGTCACTGTTTCAAGTCTGCGGTGATCGGTTGCTGTTCTTACTACTGGTGACAAGACAGGAGTCAAGAGGGGTCCCCACCTATCAAAATTTTAATGGTCTGGAGGGTTCCTTACCAGAGGGGTGATTATCATTCCTCTTTCTATTAAGATATATTCCAGATAGTATCTGAGGACCACATTATTCAGTTTGCAGCTTAAAGGCTGAGGTCTCCCAAATTGACCCTCCCTTAAGTCTCCATGAAGGGAAAAATGTCATTTTATTATGGTAGTGAATTTTCCAAAGGCTCCCAAAATTGTTGAGTTACCTTTGAATTATTTTAAAATCAGACATAGACCAGGGAAGGATATGCTCCTTCAGAGAGGAAAAGAACAAAGAAGTTTTCAGCAGTGTAATACTCTGTGTATTGTCCTGTGGATTGCCCATGATCTGTCAGAATTTGTTGAGGAGCTAACATACTTTAGTGTATTTGCAGTTAGCGTCAAAATTCAGTCTGCCTTCTGAATGAGGCGTTCATAAAGCTTCCCACAGGCTTCTTGCCTCACGTGTTGTGACCTGTGCGTCTCTCAACCTTCCTGTAGTGTCTTTGGACCTTACTAGAGGCTCTTCTTTTTGATTTGCTGATTCTGTTCATTCTCATGGGTTTAAGTATGAGCCAACCAAGTTGGTTAAACTTGTGTGTAAAATAAGGATAAGAAAATTCTTAGTAAGTGTTGGGCAGAGTCATTTATCTTTAGTAAATTCATGCATTTAATACTTGACCTTTGTCCAGTATTTGGCTACTCTTATTTTTTGCTTGCTGCCTTCATTTTTCTCAGTCATCCTCAAAGAGGCTGGATAGCTGGTTTATGTAGTTCTGATGTTATTCTTTGCCTTCTATAATATAAACACATAAAATACAAACACATAAATACAAATATTTGACCCTCTTATAGATAAAGTGCCACCATCCTCAGAAATAACTCTTTTTGAGAGACTGATTTTCACCAAAAAGTTATCACTTTTCTGGCTGTTCTTTCTAGATTTTTGTATAAAGTGAATGTTACCTTGGTTTCTTAACTTGAAGTGTTCTTTGGAGTAATTCTATATGCCTCTTTTTTTTTAAACAGGGACAACTTGTTGGCGGATTGTTTGCAGGGTTGTTTTGTGGTGACATGCACACTGTGCGCGTTCATCAGCCTGGTGTGGCTGCGAGAGCAGATCGTCCACGGGGGAGCCCCAATCTGGCTGGAGCATGCCGCTCCGCCCTTCAATGCTGCTGGGCATCACCAAAATGAGGTAAACCCTTCCGTCCCCGAATTCCTTTGATCTGGGTGGGACTACGAATTATTGTCCCCCTCCAGGATCCAAACGCTTGATTCCTGTGTCCCTCATTGCGAAGCAGGACAATGACAAGGTTTGGGAGAAGTTTAAGGGAGAAGTGAAAAATCAGAAGCACGTGGCTGTGACTTTGCCTGTTAGTTTCCTGGTGAGATGGGGGCAGTATTAGGTTGTGTACCGAGTGCGCCTTCATTCCCTTCACCTGGGCTAACAGCTGCCTGGAACTTAATATCCAAATCTCCTTCATGTCCTTTTGACGTGCTCCTTAACATTAAGGAGGCCCCTTGCCCTCTTTGTTCATTAGTGTCTTCATGTGTAAAACAACTCAACCTTTGTCTTGGTAGAAACATTACCAAAAGTAGAAAAAAAGGAATACTGTTGATAACAGTCTTGTACAGTTTTTCTTTTTCTTAATGAGAGATGGCATGCAAGATGAAGAGCGTTTGCTTGAGGCATTACGAAGAGGACGGTATGATAAATGATTTTTAGTATCTTGTTTACTGAGAAACTACAGGGCTAAAGATATAGAAAAAAAAGAACTGACACATAAAAAAACAATTTGCACCTTGTAAAATTTTTATTATGAAAAAATTGACTATAAAATTAACTCTATAAATAGTTAACAACAGTTTTTCATTTAAGTACCTTCGCTTTTTCTAGTGTTAGGATTGATTTCATCAAATTCCGCCATACCCTTTTCTCTACAGATTTAAGGGTACAGCTTCTTTGAAAACTACACATGTGAAAAAATGGGACTATAAAGCAAGCATGCTTTTCTTAATCTAGTGTTAGTACTTCATCATCGTATCTCATATTCTCTTATTAGAGTCTTTGTTACCTTTATAGGAGTTCAGTGTTTTAATTAACTGCAACTGAGTCTTTGCATTTGGTGGGTTGCAGAATTCAGGAAGAGGCAGAGAAATGAGTGTGTGGGAACTGATGACGTTCCTGTGGACAGGCTTAACCTGCAGTGCAGACATGAGAAATCTTTCCTCAGGTGTTAACTGATCACTGAGAATTAAGTTATATATCAGTATGTGTGTAAACAAGTAGAGTGCATAAATACATTTTCATCCCTGAAGTGATCAGTAAAAGCAAGAGATTGCCTTATAAAGAAGGATTATGAAATGATGTATTCAAAATAGCCAGATTGAAACACCTGAATTGAAGATGGCGGAGGAGTAGGACGGGGAGAACACTTTCTCCCCCACAAATTCATCAAAAGAGCATTTAAACGTCGAGTAAATTCCACAAAACAACTTCTGAATGCTGGCATAGGACATCAGGCACCCAGAAAAGCAATCCAACTCTTCGAAAGGAGGTAGGAAAAATATAAAAGACAAAAAAAGAGACAAAAGAGGGAGGGACGGAGTTCCGTCCCGGGAAGGGAGTCTTAAAGAGAGGTTTCCAAACACCAGGAAACCTTCTCACTGCCGAATCTGTGCCGAGCTTTGGAAGCACAGAGGGCAACATAACAGGAAGAAAAAATAAATAAACAATTAAAACTCGAAGATTGCGAGTCCTACGGTAACTCCCCCAGCGGAGAAGCAGCGCAGACGCCTGCACGCACCATTAGCAAGCGGGGGCTGGGCAGGGAGGCGCAGCGCGGGCTGCATCGCTTAGAGTAAGAATCTGGCCTGAATACCCTGAGCACTATCTGAGCGAAATAATTTGGGCTAGCAAACCAGACTGTGGGATATCTACCATGCGAAAAGCCAGCCCCAACCTAAGACACCGCCAGGCCCGCGCACGGAACAAAGAATTGAACAGAGATAGCCGGCTGCAGACCTTCCCCCTCCGGTGACAGGCAGCCAGAGCCGGAAGGGGGCAATCGCAGCCCCAGAGAGACATTATCTATAAAACTGTAAGCAGGCTTCTTTGCTAACTAAAACTTTTTGGGGGTCTGGACGGTTAACATCTGCCTGAGAAGGTGCGCCGGTTTTACACCCAGATAACCGAGTGGCGGGGAGGCGATAAGTTGCAGCATTGGCGCTCGCCAAACTCCTCATCATTTGAGCTGCTCGGACCTGGGAAGAGCACAAAACTCAGGCCCAACTGAGTCTGCGCCTCTGAGGACTACCCGAGTGCCTGAACCTGAGCGGCTTGGACCTGGGAGGTACATGCAACCCAGGGCCAGCCTCGGATTGTTCCCGGCGGAACAACCTAGAGCCCGAGCAGTGTGGGCAGGGAGGCTACACGCGCCGTGAGCGGGGGCAGACCCAGTGTGGCTGAGGCACTGCGAGCGCACGCCAGTGTTATTTGTTTGCAGCATCCCTCCCTCCCTCCCCACAGCGCGACTGAACAAAGAGAAGAAATACAGCTCCACCCATCAGAACACCGACACAAGCTTCCCTAACCAGGAAACCTTGACAAGCCACCTGTACAAACCCTCACACAGCGAGGAAAAGCCACAATAAAGAGAACTCCACAAACTGCCAGAATACAGAAAGGACACCCCAAACTCAGCAATTTAAACAAGATGAAGAGACAGAGGAATAGCCAGCAGATAAAGGAACAGGATAAATGCCCACCAAACCAAACAAAAGAGGAAGAGATAGGGAATCTATCTGATAAAGAATTCCGAATAATGATAGTGAAATTGATCCAAAATCTTGAAATTAAAATGGAATCACAGATAAATAGCTTGGAGACAAGGATTGAGAAGATGCAAGAAAGGTTTAACAAGAACCTAGAAGAAATAAAAAAGAGTCAATATATAATGAATAATGCAATAAATGAAATTAAAAACACTCTGGAGGCAACAAATAGTAGAATAACAGAGGCAGAAGATAGGATTAGTGAATTAGAAGATAGAATGGTAGAAATAAATGAATCAGAGAATAAAAGAAAAACGAATTAAAAGAAATGAGGACAATCTCAGAGACCTCCAGGACAATATTAAACGCTACAACATTCGAATCATAGAGGTTCCAGAAGAAAAAGACAAAAAGAAAGACCATGAGAAAATACTTGAGGAGATAATAGTTGAAAACTTCCCTAAACTGGGGAAGGAAATAATCACCCAAGTCCAAGAAACCCAGAGAATCCCAAACAGGATAAACCCAAGGCGAAACACCCCAAGACACATATTAATCAAATTAACAAAGATCAAACACAAAGAACAAATATTAAAAGCAGCAAGGGAAAAACAACAAATAACACACAAGGGAATTCCCATAAGGATAACAGCTGATCTTTCAATAGAAACTCTTCAAGCCAGGAGGGAATGGCAAGACATACTTAAAATGATGAAAGAAAATAACCTACAGCCCAGATTATTGTACCCAGCAAGGATTTCATTCAAGTATGAAGGAGAAATCAAAAGCTTCTCAGACAAGCAAAAGCTGAGAGAATTCTGCACCACCAAACCAGCTCTCCAACAAATACTAAAGGATATTCTCTAGACAGGAAACACAAAAATGGTGTATAAATTCTAACCCCAAACAATAAAGTAAATGGCAACGGGATCATACTTATCAGTAATTACCTTAAACGTAAATGGGTTGAATGCCCCAACCAAAAGACAAAGACTGGCTGAATGGATACAAAAACAAGACCCCTACATATGTTGTCTACAGGAGACCCACCTCAAAACAGGGGACACATACAGACTGAAAGTGAAGGGCTGGAAAAAGATTTTCCATGCAAATAGGGACCAAAAGAAAGCAGGAGTAGCAATACTCATATCAGATAAAATAGACTTTAAAACAAAGGCTGTGAAAAGAGACAAAGAAGGTCACTACATAATGATCAAAGGATCAATCCAAGAAGAAGATATAACAATTATAAATATATATGCACCCAACACGGGAGCACCGCAGTATGTAAGACAAATGCTAACAAGTATGAAAGGAGAAATTAACAATAACACAATAATAGTGGGAGACTTTAATACCCCACTCACACCTATGGATAGATCAACTAAACAGAAAATTAACAAGGAAACACAAACTTTAAACGATACAATAGATCAGTTAGACCTAATTGATATCTATAGGACGTTTCATCCCAAAACAATGAACTTCACCTTTTTCTCAAGCGCACATGGAACCTTCTCCAGGATAGATCACATCCTGGGCCATAAAGCTAGCCTTGGTAAATTCAAAAAATAGAAATCATTCCAAGCATCTTTTCTGACCACAATGCAGTAAGATTAGATCTCAATTTCAGGAGAAAAACTATTAAAAATTCCAACATATGGAGGATGAACAACACCCTGCTGAATAACCAACAAATCACAGAAGAAATCAAAAAAGAAATCAAACTTTGCATAGAAACGAATGAAAATGAAAACACAACAACCCAAAACCTGTGGGACACAGTAAAAGCAGTCCTAAGGGGAAAGTTCATAGCAATACAGGCACACCTCAAGAAACAAGAAAAAAGTCAAATAAATAACCTAAGTCTACACCTAAAGCAACTAGAAAAGGAAGAAATGAAGAACCCCAGGGTTAGTAGAAGGAAAGAAATCTTAAAAATTAGAGCAGAAATAAATGCAAAAGAAACAAAAGAGACCATAGCAAAAATCAACAAAGCCAAAAGCTGGTTCTTTGAAAGGATAAATAAAATTGATAAACCATTA
>NW_011494822.1:413127-414280 GCF_000754665.1 Bison bison bison | reverse complement strand
GAAATAGAACTGCCTTATGATCCAGCAATCCCACTGCTGGGCATACACACTGAGGAAACCAGAAGGGAAAGAGACACGTGTACCCCAATGTTCATCGTAGCACTGTTTATAATAGCCAGGACATGGAAACAACCTAGATGTCCATCAGCAGATGAATGGATAAGAAAGCTGTGGTACATATACACAATGGAGTATTACTCAGCCATTAAAAGAATACATTTGAATCAGTTCTAATGAGGTGGATGAAACTGGAGCCTATTATACAGAGTGAAGTAAGCCAGAAGGAGAAACACCAATACAGTACACTAACGCATATATATGGAATTTAGAAAGATGGTAACGATAACCCTGTATACGAGACAGCAAAAGAGACACTGATGTATAGAACAGGCTTATGGACTCTGTGGGAGAGGGAGAGGGTGGGAAGATTTGGGAGAATGGCATTGAAACATGTGAAATGTCATGTATGAAACGAGATGCCAGTCCAGGTTCAATGCACGATGCTGGATGCTTGGGGCTGGTCCACTGGGACGACCCAGAGGGATGGTATGGGGAGGGAGGAGGGAGGAGGGTTCAGGATGGGGAACACATGTATAATTTTTTTTAATTAAAATTGAAAATAAATAAATAAATAAATAAAGATTGAAACATAAAAAAAAAAGCCAGATTTGTTCATGTATTTTCTATAATGCTTTGTGAAATGTTAATCTCTAAATTATACTGAATGAACGTATATACTGTTAAGTGAGTTGTGTTCTTATATTACCAAGTTGGTACAAATTCAGATACATTTAGAAGAGATGCCCTTGAGAGCTGATTTTTTGGAATTTTAGTATTACTGAGTTTTTGTCTGTTTGCTAGTTTTGTTTTTTTAGAAAGGAGAATACAATTTGGAAATACAGCAAAACTGAGACAAGTTAGCCAAATTTCTGGTCTGTTCTGTCATTTTAGGCTCCAGCTGGAGGAAATGGTGCTGAAAATGTTGCCCCCGAGCAGCCTGCTAACCCCCCAGCAGAGAACGCGGTGGTGGGGGAAAACCCTGATGCCCAGGATGAGCAGGCGGAGGAGGAGGAGGAGGAGAACGAGGAGGAAGACGACGCGGGCGGGGAGGATGCCGCTGACGCCAACAACGGGGCGCAGGGGAAAGGCTGGG
>NW_011494822.1:409620-413027 GCF_000754665.1 Bison bison bison | reverse complement strand
GTCCCCACCCTTCCTCCACGACCATGAGTCCGTTCCCAGCTCCCCGGCGAGGGCTGCAGTCTTCAAAACTTCATGGGTTTGAAGTTCTGTTTGTAACCTGATTTTACTTTATTTTAGCAGACTTGTATTTATGGGCATTCATAAGCATGACATTCGTTTTAGCTATGAAGCAGGGCATGTTTTGTGTTTTAAAATTCCTCACACAGGACTTTTTATAGGATGGATAGGAAGTTGGAGTAGATACTATATTTTTTAAAAAGAAATTTTTAAAAAATACTATATTTTTTAAAAAGGAATTTACTACCATTTTATCTTATTCCTTTGCCATCTTTATTGAGTCAGTGCAACTTCTCTTATTAAAGAATTCTTGAAGTGTATTCCGCAGGCCAGACATCACCCAGAGACACTCATTTTCTGGCAGTATGTAAAAACTCTAGAATATAAAAGAATGTCTGAGACCAGCCCACCAGTCAGCTGCCAGTAGGTCACCATGTTCTTTTCTCTCTCTGGCCCCAGAGGTTTCCTGTCAAGTGCTGCACTGTCTCTGGGTCCACTTACCATTGCTGAGTGTTTCCTCTGCACAGGCATGCAGACACTAGGTCCTTGCCTTCCTGGAATTTCTGGTCTAGTTATGAAGCAGAAATACCCAAGTGAGCGAGTCTGTTATTACACAGTGTGATAAGTGTGCAGCTTACTCTGGGGGTGCTCCTGAGGAGAGACCTGTTTGAAATAATTCCCTGGGTAGCTCAGAGTAAGTGATAACCTGAGCTGTGGCTTGAAGGATGAGAGGAAGCCAGGTGTATAGTGGGAGCAAGGGGCCTTTGAAGGGAGAGGTGGGTGTATGTTCAGAGGCTCTGAGAGTACAGCTGCAGTGCCCCAGTGACAACCCTGGTTTCCATCTGTTTCATGCAGTGGGTCCTGCCTGGACCTTCTTCCCTTCCTGTTCCACACAGTGTTTATACTGATCTCTTGCCCTTAAAATCTGTCAGTGATTTCCCCATTACACTAAAGAACAAAATAAAATCCAGGCTTCACTTTCCTTTTGTATCAGTATGATACGATCCCTGTCTGTCTTTTGTAAACATCCTCTACCACCCTCTTCCTCACCCAGAGAGTTCTAGTCGCCTGGGTTCTTCACTTTTCTCAAATCCACCAGGTTCATTCTTGATGCAGAGCTGCTGAATTCCTCTATTTCACATAATCCTATTTATGTCCTTTTTAGCACTTGTGTTACAGTCTGGAATCATCTAATTTATTTTGTGCATTGTGTTTGTTTATGTTTTTAGAAAATTGCCTAACTAGCAAATACTCAGTATGGAAAAATTTTAACTTTGGTTTAGCCTATTTTAACTGTTGTGTTTAACAACAGTTATAAAACACTGTTAAACACAACTTAAAGAAAATGTCTTATTATTTATTAAACTCACATTCCAGAAGTAATATTTAAATTATATTTCCAGATGACATGAACTGGAATGCTTTAGAATGGGACCGAGCTGCAGAAGAGCTTACGTGGGAACGAGTAAGACTTCTATCTATTAAGTGTCCTAGTGTTTTAATTCTAATGTATGTCTTCACGTTGGCCGTATTTAGATGGATACACTGATTTTGCAGTTATATTTGATGAAAATAATTACCAGAACTTCAGTTTCTAGAGGAAATTAAGTGATACATTGTGATGAAAATACTACAAATACTATGATAAAGATCTGTTAATGCCTTTTCTATCTTTTGGTACAAACCTTGTTTCACTTATGAAATTTATAACTTGAAATTGTGCACTTTTTAAAATGAAGTAACAATTTAAATATAAGTATTATTCTGATATTTCAGTTAACAAAACAGTATAGTGTATCTTGAAATCTTGACTGGCTCCATATCTAATGTAAGAATAAAAATCCAAGATGGAATTTTTTTTAACTTTATATAATTTGGATTAAAAGGATATACAAAATATAAAACTCCTACGATATGTTTTTCAGTCTCTGAAAATGATAGGCTCTTTTGGAAAGTAGTGGGTAAATATTATGTTTAAAGATATTGAAAGGAAAATGAGCTTTTTTCATAAATAAAATTTATTTTTAATAAAATTTATTTTCATAAATAGATAAAAATCCTGTTGAATCTTGATTTAATGCTTATTATTTATTTTAGATGCTAGGACTTGATGGATCACTAGTTTTTCTAGTAAGTAAAGCTAATCTTTTTTAATAATAGAATTGTAACTTTATTTGTCTTAGTGATTCAGTGATCTCAAATTTACAGTATATGGTTGCTTTTTATACTAAGGTCAAAATGCCATTTGATTTTTGATTACTTGGTGTATTGAAGAAAGTCTTTTTTGTGTATTGAAAATATTGGCAAAGCATAAACATAATGCTATTTTAAAAGGAAATTATTAAAAATATTTGAATTTTAGAAAAGAAAATGAAATACAAAGTTGATGGTAATTCAGAAAACTTGGCCTTCTTTTAAAGTCCCAGCTTGCTGTGTTTTAATGCCTGAACTGGTGAAAACAGCAGCTTTGAGATGTTCACAGAGAAAGCCCTGTTTGCAGAGCCTCACCTGTGTTTACCTTAACGATAAAGAGTACTAGTCTAAGGTAAAGAGCAGTTCTTCGAAGAACTTGTTCTTTAAGGTGAAATGATGTTTTTTCCAGGTTCTGTGATATAAAGTCACAGAACTCGCCCTTTGGGATTTTTGAATAGCTTTGGTTATCAAGATGATTTTGGCTGCAGGTAGCCAAACTCCAACTGACTAAAACTGTTAACGAGAGAGGAAGTCCAAAGGAAGGATGGGCTTCAGGTGTGCTTGATCCAGGGGCCCAGCAATGTCATGGACCCAAATAATTTCCCTCTGCCGTTCACAGTATTGGCCCTCCTCAAACTGCCTCTGGATGGAGCCAGAATAGGAATTGAGCTCATAGCTTGAGGATTTGAGGAACTCTATCCGATGATAATTCTCAGATTAGTAAGAAGGTTATATTCGTGAGCTCCTATTCAAGGTTAGATCACAGTCAGTATCAGTTCAGTTCAGTCGCTCAGTCGTGTCAGTCTCTTTGCGACCTCATGAACTGCAGCACACCAGGACTCCCTGTCCATCACCAGCTCCAGGAGCCTACTCAAACTAATGTCCATTGAGTCGGTGATGCCATCCAACCATCTCGTCCTCTGTCGTCCCCTTCTCCTCCTGCCCTCAATCTTTCCCAGCATCAGGGTCTTTTCCAATGAGTCAGCTCTTTGCATCAGGTGGCCAAAGTATTGGAGTTTCAGCTTCAACATCAGTCCTTCCAGTGAACACCTAGGACTGATGTCCTTTAGGATGGACTGGTTGGATCGCCTTGCAGTCCAGGGGACTCTCAAGAGTCTTCTCCAACACCACAGTTCAAAAGCATCAATTCTTCAGCG
>NW_011494822.1:388487-409479 GCF_000754665.1 Bison bison bison | reverse complement strand
ACAGGAGTAAGTGTCTTTTAATTTCATGGCTGCAGTCACCATCTGCAGTGATTTTGGAGCCCCCCAAAATAAAGTCAGCCACTGTTTCCATTGTTTCCCCATCTGTTTGCCGTGAAGTGATGGGACCAGATGCCATGATCTTAGTTTTTTGAATGTTGAGCTTTAAGCCAACTTTTTCACTCTCCACTTTCACTTTCATCAACAGGCTCTTTTAGTTCTTCTTTACTTACTGCCATAAGGGTGGTGTCATCTGCATATCTGAGGTTATTGATATTTGTCGTGGCAATCTTGATTCCAGCTTGCTCTTCATCCAGCCCAGCGTTTCTCATGACATACTCTGCATATAAGTTAAATAAGTAGGGTGACAATATACAGCCTTGACATACTCCTTTTCCTATTTGGAACCAGTCTCTTGTTCCATGTCCGGTTCTGTTGCTTCCTGACCTGTATACAGGTTTCTCAAGAGGCAGATCAGATGGTCTTGTATTCCCATCTCTTGAAGAATTTTCCACAGTTTATTGTGATCCACACAGTCAAAGGCTTTGGCATAGTCAATAAAGCAGAAATAGATGTTTTTTGGAACTCTCTTGCTTTTTTGATGATCCAGCGGATGTTGGCAATTTGATCTCTGGTTCCTCTGCCTTTTCTAAAACCAGCTTGAACATCTGGAAGTTCATGGTTCATGTATTGCTGAAGCCTGGCTTGGAGAATTTTGAGCATTACTTTACTAGCGTGTGAGATGAGTGCAATTGTGCAGTAGTTTGAGCATTCTTTGGCATTGCCTTTCTTTGGGACTGGAATGAAAACTGACCTTTTCCAGTCCTGTGGCCACTGTTGAGTTTTCCAAATTTGCTGACACGTTGAGTGCAGCACTTTCACAGCATCATCTTTTAGGATTTGAAATAGCTCAACTGTGATTCCATCACCTCCACTAGCTTTGTTTGTAGTGATGCTTCCTAAAGCCCACTTGACTTCACATTCCAGGATGTCTGGCTCTAGGTGAGTGATCATACCATCATGATTAACTGGGTCGTGAAGGTCTTTTTTGTACAGTTCTTCTGTGTATTCTTGCTACCTTTTCTTAATACCGTCTGCTTCTGTCAGAGCTATACCACTTCTATCCTTTATTGAGCCCATCTTTGCATGAAATATTCCCTTGGTATCTCTGATTTTCTTGAAGAGATCCCTAGTCTTTCCCATTATATTATTTTCCTCTGTTTCTTTGCACTGATCACTGAGGAAGGCTTTCTTATCTCTCCTTGCTATTCTTTGCAACTCTGCATTCAGATGTTTATATCTTTCCTTTTCTCCTTTGCTTTTTGCTTCTCGTCTTTTCACAGCTATTTGTAAGGCCTCCCCAGACAACCATTTTGCTTTTTTGCATTTCTTTTCCATGGGGATGGTCTTGATCCCTGTCTCCTGTACAGTGTCATGAACATCTGTCCATAGTTCACCAGGCACTCTATCTATCAGATCTAGGCCCTTAAATCTATTTCTCACTTCCACTGTATAATCATAAGGGATTATGATTCTATACAGTCAGTATAGAAGCTTGCTATTGTTTAGTCGCTCAGTCGTGTTTGACTCTTTTGTGACCCAATGTGCTGTAGCCCGCCAGGTTCCTCTGTCCATGGGATTTTCCAGGCAAGAATGCTAGAGTGGGTTGCCATTTCCTTTTCCAGGGAATCTTCCTGACTCACGAATCGAACCCATGTGTCCTGCATTGGCAGGCGGAGTCTTTTTCACTGAGCCACCTTTTGTCCTTTATTGCGTTCAGTTTCTCATAGATGAGAGACCTTAAAGAAGGCATAAAAACACACTGAACACTGAAAGAAGTGCTGTGCAGTTTACATTAATATGTTCAGAAATAACGTGGTTTTCAAATTTTTCTTTATTTGGATATTTTAGTGTTGTGATACAAGTGAAATCTGGTGTTTATGAGAATCTATACAGTTCATGGTATATTATTAATTTCTGAAGAGGAAGTGTTTATGGATTAATTTGATTTTTTTAATATGTGACATTAAGAACTTCGAGTTCTTTAGGTTTAGTTTTAGGAGCTACCTGGGGATTTCCAGGTGGTGCTAGGGGTAAAGAACCCACCTGATAGTGCATGATATGTAAGAGTTGCATGTTCGAGCCCCATGTCGGGAAGATCCCCTGGAGGAGTGCATGGCAAGCCACTCCAGTTTTCTTGCCTGGAAAATCCATGGACAGAGGAGCCTGGTGGGCTATAGTCCATAGGGTCGCAAAGAGTTGGGCAGAACTGAGCAACTTAGCACACACACACATGAGCTATCTAATGAAAAATGAAAAGTTGCATATAATTTCTGAATGAAATCTCAAGATTATATAGTAAAAATTTCAATCTTCTTAAGTAAGTGAATTAAATGTAAATCCAATAGGAGATGAATATGTTTTATTAATCTTTTTTTTCTTTAGGAACATGTCTTTTGGGTGGTGTCTTTAAACACATTGTTCATTCTCGTTTTTGGTAAGTGGTGTTTTGCTTTTATTTATGATATTATGATAGAAGTTTAGTTTTCTTGGACCTTGTTACAGGTTTTGTTTTGTTTTAACCTTATATGAAATATAAGAATGGAATATTTGAATGGAATTTATATGGAGTATATGAAAGGAGTTTTAGATAGTCATCTGGCATAGGAAGGCCCTAGGTATACAGATATTTTCTTTCCTAAGCAGCACTGACTGCTGTTACTGCCAGCTCTACTTCTGTTGGGCATTTCTGTGTCTCTTCTTGTAGCAGCTGGTTTCAGACTGACTTGAGAATACACAGTGTCCCACTTTTGAAATTAATTTTGTGCTGGTTATCTCTGTGTTCTTTCCTGTGGCAGAAGGTCTTGTTTTTAATCTGTTAAAAAGTCCTGACCAAGACCTTACCAGAGACCTTGGCTTGGGAGCTGTCGCAGAGCGAGATATGGGTTTGAGGAAAGACAGTGAACTTAGCCCGAGTGTCACTCCCCTCAGAACCAGATTCCAGTAATGCCATGACTTCCAAACACTTCACAGCTGTACCTGTGAGGTTTGTGTGACAGCACTGAGAGTTCCTCCAGTTGGGAGTCATGAGAGAAAGAAAGGCAGAATTCAGAGGTAGCTCACAGGTTTTTCTGCTTTGGGGGAAGATAGTGAAACTGAGTCAAGTAACTAAGGTTCCTCCAGCAGTTCTTCAAGGTGGAGTCTGATAGACTTGGGTCATTGGTTAGACCGTGTTTCGGGTCTCCCAGAGAGAGACTGCAGGCTGCAGACTGACCTTAGAATCCTCTTAGTGCCTCACCATCTGCCCCTTTCTAATTGCTTCTTGATGACGTCTGCTACCTTGCTCTTTTGTCTCTGTATTTCCTCTAAACTGGAAGTTAGATCTAAGACCCGATTTCATTCAGGGTCAATACTTGTAGGACAAAACCTTTACTAGTCATACGTTGCCTGATAATACATGTCAGGAGGTACCTGATGTTCGGTTCTCCACCTTTGTCTTTGGTTCAGGTCATGGTATCTTGAAGCCATTATTATTAGGTTTCATGTTTCCCTTTAACCACCAGAGAGTAATCTGTGGGAGGTGGTATTTTAGTATCATGTAAATATCTAGTGTTCCATCAACTTTTTACCTAGTAATTTTATTAGCCATTGATATTTGCCTGGATTAATTGATTTTTATTAGGCATTGCAAAATGGTAATTTTCAAATTTTAAACATTCATTGGCTGGTTTTCCTATGAAGAAAAGCTTGTTCTTACCAGTTGGAACCATTTAGTTAATCTGAAGCACCAGGTCGGATGTGCAGTTCTTTCCCTTTAATTATTAGCACAAACTGCTTTCCTTGCTGATAAAAATGTTTTGTGTTATGTTGCTTTTTTTCCTCTTGTGGTTTTTGGCACTCCCTTTTTTGAATATTATGAACTCATGCGTTTGTATATATTCTGTATTTTCTTTAGTTTTAGGGTTCTTTTTGACGCTCATAGCTTCTTCTCTTTGGCCTGTGAGACCCTTTTCACAATTGATCTTGTGTCCTTTCAACATGAGCTTATTAGAGCTTGATAACTTTTTTGTTCTCTGGTTCTAGAGAATACCACAGGCAGTACATTTTTGGTTCTGGGATCTTTCATTTCTCTAAGAAGCCTTTGTTCCTTTTAGTGGGGTTGGTACTAGGAGTGTTCATTGTTTTGATTTTGAAGTTTTCATTGAGTTTTTCCCCCCTTTTAGCATTTTGCCCTTACCACATCGGTCACTTTTCCCTTGTTGGTTTGGGATTTGAAGAACACGTGAGTATGATACTTTTACAAACTTAATTTCAGTAATTAAACCCCAAATTTAATGTCTGTTGAGTAAGTAATAATATTGTAAAGAGTTACTTCATTCCTGTCTGCCTTACATGAAGGAGTAGTTATCCAGCACCACCTTGTTCACAACTTGAGCCAAAAGCGGCTCAAGACATAGAAATGCTGGGAGGTGTGGAAGGTGTTCTCTGAACCTCGTGAGGCATAGTCTTCCTCCCTGTGGGGCAGGCGGGAGACACACTGTGGGGAAGCTTTCTTACAGACTGACCTTTCACCTGACCACTGGCTTGTGAGCTCTGTTCTCTCCCTTTTCCTGAGTTGCCTCATAGTGAATTTAGAAAGGTAACGAGATATTAATCAGTTTTTTAAAATGTTGATATGTGTCAGAATGACGAACTGTATTATCTTCTAAATAGTTTGCTCTAATTTTGACATTTATGGTTATTTTCCAGAGGTAGATGAATATTGGGATGCACAACTACTATTTTCGGCAGGGGGGTCCCCAGAAAGAGTTAGTTCTTTAAGGACAGCTAGCATAGTTGGAACATTCTGGTCCATTTGTGTGTGTGAATCCTGAGAGATCACATTCTGAAGTTTCCGAAATGGCAAAGAGACATGTTCTGGTATTTAAATACACCTCTCCAGATTCTCACTAGATGAATGCGAGAACTTGAAAAGTCAGATAAATACTTTGATATATTTTAATAGCACTTGCTGTGTGAAACTCAGGAACCAAAAGGTGAGCAGTGTTTGTCAGGATCCAAGCTCTTGCTCTTTGTAAGCTGAGAATGAAACAGATTTAGAGAGCAAAGAAACCTGGAACCGTGGCGGTAGGAGAGAAAGTGGCTTGGTTGCACGTGGCCGGTGAATAGCCCAGGCCGTGTGCTGCTGCTTTCAGCACTCAGCCTTTAGCAGGTCCACTTCAGCGTGGACTAGAGTGCAGACTGTTATAGCTTCTTCTTATTTTTGTAAAATTTAATTCACTGTACTCTGATTTTGTCTGCTTGAGCAAAGTGTTACTCTTTAATTTCTCCATCTTTTTGTAGTAAATCTCAGTCAGTGGAAGAATCCGGTTTGCTGAGTTGTCATCCAGAGGGGATTTTATGGACGTTTGCTAGTTATAGGGAATTATATAGTCAACTTGGATTGTTTAATAAACATTTTTTAACGGATATAGGCCATGTAGTAAAATTAATATTTTATTTATTTTCTTTTGTCTAGGTCCAAGCATCTCATTTTGAAGGCCTAATCACAACCATAGTTGGGTATATACTTTTAGCAATAACATTGATAATTTGTCATGTATCCTTTAATGAACCAGGTTGGTGTTCAGTGATGTTATTATTATTAACCCAAGAGTTGTTCTTATTAATGAAAACTATTTTTCTCCACTAGTCCTTTTTAGTAGAAATTGTGGGTATTTGTAGTGAGGATGAGAGCAGAAAAAATATGAGATAAATTAATTCTGTCTGTCAGATAGTACTGAGTGTTGCCTAGTTACCTGTTTCATTGTGTCTTTATCATTTTTAAATAAAAATTTTTTCTTTTGGTTCGAGTATAGTTGATTTACATGTGTTTTACAGCAAAGTGATTCAGTTATACGTATATATGCATTATTTTTGAAAATAATTCTTTTCCATTATGATTTATCATAGGATATTAAATGTTTCTCTGTGCTCTACAGTAGGACCTTGCTGTTTATCTGTATCTTTTCTTAAATGTTCAGTTTTTCCTTGACAACATGCTGTAGGGGTTGGCAACTCTTGTTAAATTTCATAGGTCTCGTCGCTTGCTGGGAGTCTGCTATATTGTTGTGAAGGTAATTAATTCCTTTTTATAAATTGAGACTGGAAATGCTTTCTCCCCATTTAGGTGATATTGATGACCTTTATTTTTACTTAAGGTCTCTTTGTTAGTGGTGGTAGAAATTGGAGTTTTCCCTCTCATTTGTGGCTGGTGGCTGGATATCTGTTCCTTGGTGAGTTTATTTTTCATTAACTAATACAATCTAATAATTTAAAAGCTTTTTAAAAAGTCTTTAGAATGGGTTCCTTTTACTGGAAAGCCAATATTTGATGATAATTTATTTTTTTTTGAGAATGTATCATCGTAGATTCTCAATGTTGCTAATTTTTCCTGAGTACCTGATTTTTGTGAGGTTTTGTACACAATTTTGATGTTCGAGTGTTTTGACTGGAACCTTTCTAATAATTAGTGAAGAACTTTCTTGACTCTTCTCACTTTTATAAAGATGCCAAGATGTTATAAACGTAAAAAGAGTAAATCAAAGGAGTTCCCTGGTGGTCTGCTGGTTAGGACTCAGCGCTTTTACTGCTTGTGGTCCAGGTTCAGCCCCTGGTTGGGAAACTCCTCAGAGAAAGAAAAAAGGGGGGGAAAAAAAAAAAAGCAGTCTTATAAGAAGACTACCTTTATAGTAGTAAATTCAACCCTAACCATTTGTTTTAACTAAGATGCTCAGTCTTGATTAAAATCTTTAATGGCTGTCAGTGATAATCAGTTTCTTCTCAAAAAATATTTAAATATAGAAAAGCTGCCTTTTCTGAGGTGACATTTTCTCTCATACCATAGTATTAAAACCCACCATTAATTTAGATCTGTAACCAAGAAAAGAAGGTATTATGGTAACATAAATGTTTCTTTCACAATGGCAGTATTGGTAAAGTTCTTATTCACAAATTGGTCTGTCAATATTGCCTCTTTTAAAATTTTCAAAATGTCATGTATGTCTTTGAAATAGCATCCAACCCTAATATTGTTTGTATTTCTGTGATACTATGAAATAAATGCCTTTAAGGGAACAGTAATCCTAGAAACATCAGAACTTACATGTATGGTGATTCATTCACTTCCTAGAATGTGAAGATGTTAATTCAACAGAGGTAAGTGGTACAGGTCTCTCTCACCTGTTCTGTCTTGATTTAGGAAATGTTTGACGCTACTCTGAAAGATCGGGAGCTGAGCTTTCAGTCGGCCCCAGGCACTACCATGTTCCTGCACTGGCTGGTGGGAATGGTGTATGTGTTCTACTTTGCCTCCTTCATTCTGTTACTGAGAGAGGTAAGCTCCATGGGAAGTGCCAACATTGCACATTCATGGAAAGGACTTCTGCTTTAACCATATGGCATGCCTTAAAGGCTATGATGATTTCCTAGCTAAGTCTTTTTCTCTTTTTCTTTATTCTGAGAGGGAATAGCTATAGACTAGTTTGGCTCAATTGCTTTAAACCATTTTTTAGTAATTGGTCTCAAAAACTGGCAAGTTTTATTATTTCGATCAGTTTGAAATATGAGTAGAGTGAGGGGAAAAGTTAAATAAAAGCACATGTTTTACTTGGTATGTATTTTAACCATTCTCAAATATGTGTTCTTGGACTTTTTATGTGATATGAGCCTGTTTTGGACTTCATTCAAGGACATGCTAGAAATTCCCAAAGGGTATGGTTTCACAGGATCAGATATATACAATGGTCTTGAAGCCGTTAATACTTCTTAAGTATAGTGTTATAGAGGGCCTCCTTTATGATTCTGGTTCAGTCGCCAGATGGGAACTTTTACTAATCCTGTTTTCAGAATACGGTCCTTACTGATGTGAAGACAGTAAAACAGTGTGAGTATTTGACTAGGATGCATCTCATGCTTAGTCATCTGGTGCAAAAGTAAGTGTGAGACTTGAGTAGTTGTAATAAATGTACTTTTTGCTCTGAATTCTTTCCCCAAATAGTACTGTACACTTACTCTGTGCCAGCCTCTGTGCTGTATGCTGGGGTAATCGTGAGAAACAAGGACAGTGTCTACTCAGTGTTACATTCTGGGAAGGAATACAGCCATGGAACAAATCCACTTACTCTATGAGAGCAGTGTGGAGAAGTGGGGCTGAAGGAGCAGGCTGGCGACTAGTCCAGTGTGAATGGAATACTAACACACAAAGGTTTAAAGCTGTTTATGATTACTCTGCTCTTCTGAGAGATTTGAGGAGCTAGGGATGAGGTGGGGTCCAAAATATTCTCCTGAAACATTAGAGTATAAGTTCAGTAAATTCTGTTTGCAAATAAAGCCTGTATTCTTGTTTTGAAACTAGTGATTAAAACTAAGTGTATTTTTCAAATTGTAATTTTATGTGACCTCTAAATTACATTGTTCATTGATAAAATATTTTATACTGAATTTTTTCATTTTATCAATGTGGTAGTTTTTTGTTGATACAGAATCCTAGTATTTTGGAGTTAGATGGAAACTTAAAGGTCATGTGTAATAACTGCTTTGTTTGGAAGGTGGAAAAATAGAATTTGGGCAGATGAGAAACTTTACACAGGGCAGCTCAGTGAGTTTGGGCCACCCAGAACTAACCCTCAGGCTCATCCATTGCCCCATCACCTACAACCTCTAGAGTTGATGCTTTCTCCTGAGCCAGCGAAAAAGATGTAATAGGTAGTCACTTAAGATACGGAGAAGCGAAGGGGTTTCTTAATTAAGGTAAGTCTTCTTGGAAAGTGTAAGACTGAAATCACATCTTTTGTTTAGGATAATTATAAATTATAACCAAATTCTTCCCAGATTATACAATATAGTTATAATTTTTCTAAAAATACTAATTTTTCTAAAAATACTTATTGTTCATCTTGGAGGTCTAGATTTCTTGACAAATTATACTTAGTAAATTTTTTCCATTGAATGGTTAAAAGCATCAGAGAACATCAGGCACAGGATAGTTTTAATTCTGATATAGGAACTTCTTTTCCAAGTAGAGTAACATGAATTTTCTAGGGCCAATTTTTTAAGATGCTAAAATAATTTTTAAAGCTTCTCTGTTAATGTTTTAGCTCATATGCAGAAGCGGAAGACATTGATGGATATTTATAGCATTTGAAATAAATTTTCAGGTACTTCGACCTGGTGTTTTATGGTTTCTAAGGAATTTGAATGATCCAGATTTTAATCCAGTACAAGAAATGATTCACTTGCCTATTTATAGGCATCTTCGAAGATTTATTTTGTCAGTGGTAAGTGTATTTTTTTTTTTTTATTGATTCTGAAGTAAAATGGGCTACCCTTGAGTTTTTTTGTTTTTTGGTCAGAAGGACTGGTAGAGTGGATTGAATAATTTAGGTTTATCTACGCCTGTGGAAGTTGGTTATCAAATACTTATTTTGTTGGTTACTTTGATAAAATAAAATGTTAGTAAACAAAAATGCCTTTTAGTTCTTTAGAAGTATAATTAATTGCCAAATTATGGGTTTCAGAATTATATTTAATTTGCATTTAAGCAATAGAGACTTGTTAATAGCTTCTAAATTAAACTCTTGGGACTTCCCAAGTGGTGCTGTGGTAAGGTATCCACCTGCCGATGCAGGAGATGCCAGAGATGTGGGTTCAATCCCTGGGTCAGGAAGATCCCCTGGAGGAGGGCATGACAATTCACTGCAGTATTCTTGACTGGAAAATTCCATAGACAGAGGAGCCTGGCTGGCTGTGTAGTCCATGGGTTTGCAGAGAGTCAGACACAGCTAAGTGACTGAGCACAGCACATTAAACTCTTAATAGAACCATCTCAAAATTTCTTCCCTGGGTGGAAAAAGAAATTGCCTAGTTAAATCTTAAGTTTTTCCAAGATAAAATTCTAAAAGCAATATTGTGTGCCCTTTGGAAACTTGTGCCATTAGTATGGGTTCTCTCTTATTGTCACTGGTGATTTATTATGAGACAGTTCTCATCCTTCATTGTGAGTTTCTAGCTCTCTTTTCATATACCATGCCATGGTTATCCTTTGTGGCTCCTGTCTGAGCCCTTGTGTCCTAGAGGGAGAGGAGCAGCTGTCCTAGGAACGCGTCTTCACACAGAGTGACCCAGGTGTAGTGTGTTGAGTGAGAACACTCAGTGCCCTGGGCATACGTCTACCTAAACAGGAGTCTGCCATCTCTCACGGATGGTGACAGTGGTGCCCGGCCTGCCCTTTCTCTTGTTGCAGATTGTCTTCGGCTCCATCGTACTCCTAATGCTGTGGCTGCCTATACGGATAATCAAGAGTCTGCTGCCTCATTTTCTTCCATACAACGTCATGCTCTATAGGTAAGTTTTTGACATTTGGAAGCTTTACTAATTAAAAGTCTGTTAGGGATTTGATACTCAGAGTACATACATTTAAAAAACATTTCATTTCTTACAGATGTTAACAGTCATCTGATAACTAAATTTTTCCATATGAACATTAGCAGTTATATTTTCCAAAGAAAGACTTTTTTCTGCAAATACAGTGTGCCTTTGTTTAGCATCAAAATGTTAGCATTCCTAATGAGAGATACTTAGTAATGTCATCTTTATATGAAAAGCATTACATCATAGATAAGATAGCCATAGTTAAACATGTAATTACAGATGAAGATAGGATCTAGGGCTTATAAATGGAAAAATATTATTTTGATTTAAAGACTAAAGTAACCTGGAAACCTAGTCTCCTACGTTCCCTTCTTCAGTGATTTGTATCTTCTCTTCAATCATCTAAATATGCCAGGCAAATTGAATTTCTTCCTCAGATTTACTTGTAATTGTCTTTAAATCTTGTCAGTTCTAATTCTTTATGATCTCTTATATAAATCAATATGATATACCACTTAGTATTTTAGGCCTTTTTCTTTTTCTCCATTTATAATCCATCTGTAACAAATCTGCTTCTTCCTCCATAATATGCATAGTACTATCTGGGTAGTTTAGAATGACATACAAGGCTTGGCATAATCTCACACTGCCTTTTGAGCATCTTGTCCAGTATCGTCTGACTGGAATTCTACTCCACAGCCCCACGCAGCCTCCATTGAGTCTGCCCATAAAGGCCTAGCTGTTCCTGGTCTTTCCCTCTCTGTTTGTAGTGACCTTCTGCAAGCTTTTGCTTTCTCCTCAGAATCCAAATTGAGGTTTTATTCTCTTGAGTTTTTTGCTATCTAGAGTAAGTTACCTCCCCGTCCTTGTATGTTTCAGTGGTTGTAGGGAGAACCAGGAAGCACAGTTGGTTTTATGTATTGTTGAAATAGTCCCATTTTGGTACTCGATTATACCTAGAAGTTTAATGGAGATTTTGTAGCAGTGTTTAGTGCATTCTTACGTTCAGCAAGATTGAAGGCCCATCATATACTAGGTGCTTCTCTGTGTACAAGGGATGTAACAGTGAACAAGTCAGAATCAAGAAAAATCTGTGTCCTTCTGGACTTGTTTTTCAGTGGGGGAGACAGCCAATAAAATAGGTAAAATATGTGATATGTCAGAGAATCAAAAGTGCTGTGGGAAAAAATGAACAAAGAAGTGACTAGTGAGGCCGAGGTGACAGTTGAGGAGGCCCTGAGGAGGTGACAAGGGAGTGAGCCACATGAATCTCTGAAGGCAGAGGGCCCTTTGCAGCCGGGCAGGCATGTGCTGCGTCATTGAGTTTGGGTTGAGGAGCAGCCGGAGGCCAGTTTGGCTGCAGTGAAAGAAGGAGAAAAGTAGTTGGCTGTGGGTCAGAGAGGTCGTGGGAAGCTGGGTCCTACAGAGCCTTGTAAGCCACGGTAAGCACTTCGGCTTCGAGTGATTTGAGGGGTGGGGGTTTTGGAGAGGTTGAGCAGAGAGAGGAGTGATCTGACATAGGTTTCCCGGGGATCAGTCTGGGTACTGTGATGAGAAGAGCCAGGGTTGGGATGGCCACGGCAGAAGCAGGAAGCCAGCCAGGAGGGTAGTGGCACATCCTGGTGAGAGGTGAGGGTAGCTGAGATGGAGGAAGTGGCTGTGGAGTCAGGAGAGGTGGTTCGATTTAGGGTACGATTAGGGTACAGTCTGTAGGATTCTCTGGGTGTTTGAATGAAGGGTGAAGAACTTAGGCAGCGAAGGATCTAAATTTCTGTCCTGAGCACCTGAAGGGTGGAGTTGCCATTTACTAAGAAGAGGGAGATTGTGGAGGAGCAGGGTTTAAGGAGGAGTGGGAATTTGATACTGAACACGATCAATTTAAGGTGTCTTGGGTGTTCTGTGAAACATTGGGTTGGGTCTTTGGGTATGTAAGTTAAGGATTAGGGCAGATGTCTGATAGTACATAGAAGTTTACAGAAACTTGCTGTCTTAAGCCACAGGAGGTTGCGTGCATCCAAAGAGCACATGCAGATGAGAACAGAGAGATCAGGGGAGCCTTTCATTGTGTCCAAGTCAGGGAAATGAGGAGGAACCAACACGCCTTGGCGAGGTGTCCATGGAGAAAATGTTCTGAGGAGCGCAGAGTGGCCAGTGGTGTGATACACTACTAATATTGCACGTGAGTTGAGGACCAGGACCTGCTCGTCATTCTAACAACATGACGGTCATGGCAGTCCTTATCAGGAACAGTTTTGGTGATGTTTGAGGGAGATGCCTTGTTGTCTTCAACTGAGAGTGGATGTGAGGTGATAAAGGCAGTAAGTTCATGTGACTCTTCAAGGAGTTTTACCATCATTCCATTAAATGTTTAATATGGTGCAGGGTGGGGGTGACAATGGAAAATTGAATCTACATTGTGAATTATGGCTTTTTGTAATTGTCTTAGTGATGCTCCAGTGAGTGAACTGTCCCTTGAGCTGCTTCTGCTTCAGGTTGTCTTACCAGCGTTACTCGAACAGGGACACACGCGGCAGTGGCTGAAGGGACTGGTGCGAGCCTGGACTGTCACTGCTGGATACTTGCTGTAAGTATGGCAGGTACCTCGTAGGCATATCATTTGTTATCGTTTAATAACCGTTTTGAAAAAGTATGCCCCACTCAGGAAGAGTTAGTTTTAATAAGAGACATTTTGATGATATCTGCAAGTGTATATAATACTTATTAAAACTTTTCTCATCATTGCTATCCTTTTAAGGAGAATGTGTACATGTTTTGGGAGGCTTCCACGGTGGGTCAGTGTTAAAAATCACCTGCCATGCACACTTACTGGATTATAGTCAAGTGTAAACATAAGTTTTATATACACTCAGAAACCACAAGTCTTGACCCCTTTACTGCAGTGTTGGCTTTGTTGTGGTGTCCCGAGCTAGACCCACAGTACCTCCAGGGGATGCCCGTGTGCATTGGGTTCCACTTGAACATGTGTCCTTCTCTGACGGCTCAGTGCCTGCCATGCCTCCTCCCTCCCCATCTCATTTGTGGCTTGGAGGTTTTAGTTGAGCTGCATGTCATAGCAGACACGGTAGTTACCTATAGTGAAAAGAGAAATTGATACTTTTTTCCCTAAAATTCTTCACATAGAGTATCTTGTATATTGTACACTTTGAGTATCTTGTATATTGTACACTTTTTTTTTTTTCCAGTTACTGATTTTTCTCAGATGTTGGCTGAAGAAAACGTAAAATAGATCGAATTTATGGGCTATTCTGTATGTTAATTAACTTTACATTTGGAAGGGTTTCATTTAAAGCAGGCAGCAACATTTAGAGCAGATTAAGGTAATGGTAGTGCTCTGCATAGATTCTACTTATACCTTTTCTTCCCTAAGTAATAATTATTAAGGGTCACCAATAATTATAATAATTGTTATTAAAGACAGTGTCATATCTGCTGTTTTATTCTGAGTGAGAATTTTCACTGATGCAATTTTTACACAGGGATCTTCATTCCTACTTGTTGGGAGACCAGGAAGAAAATGAGAACAGTGCAAACCAACAGGTTAACAATAACCAGCATGCTCGAAATAACAACGCTATTCCCGTGGTAGGGGAAGGCCTGCACGCAGCCCACCAAGCCATACTCCAGCAGGGCGGGCCTGTTGGCTTTCAGCCTTACCGCCGGCCTTTAAATTTTCCACTCAGGGTAGGTACTGTACAGACTTAACAGAAGATCTTTCAGATTTCTGTTGAGAGCTTTTGCTGCTGTTATTGGTGCTGTTAGTATAGAGTCCTTGGTATAAACACATCTTACAGTCTTCTGAGGAGAACCTACCTTTCACTCCTCTCATTCTACAACACGTTATGTATGTAAATGTCAGGTAAGTTTATCAAATTAGACGTGGGCCATGGAGTTGGGCTTCCATGTGCCATTGGCCCCTGCCATTTGTAAGGAACAAGAAGACCCTAGATCAAATAAGAAATTAACATTCTTGATTCATATCCGTCAGGAACTGGAATCTGCATTTTAGAGTTTTTCTCTCTTTAATCCTTGCAGTATTAATCCCAGTGCTCCAAGGAATGAGTAGTAATCTTTTATTTATATCTGATAAAACTGAAGACCAGATTGGTTAAGGAAGTGCCTGCCAAGGTCACCAAGACCTTCCTCCAGATGCTACCGAAACTAATCCTTCAGGGGTCTCCAGGGACCTTCAGGGTGTTAAATTCAACGGTCAGGTCTTAGTCCTCACCTCACTTGCTATATTAGTAGCATGTTACATGATTGCCCACTTCTTGTTCCACAAAACACTTTTTTGGAAGTTGTTCAAGAAGCTTCATGGAGGAGTCGATACTTTTAAATCTTTAAAGTTAGGAGATCAAGCAGATTTAAAAAAGCAGGTGGGAAAAGGCATTCCAGGCCTGTTGTCAGGATAGGAGGCACGTTAAGATGTATGGACCTGTAGGGAAGTGAACGGATGGAGTTGAGGCAGGAGGTGTAGGCGAACTGCCAGAGATGGAGGAGCTGTGAGAAACGAGGCTCTTCAGTTGCCAAAGATCCTTTCCTAACCAGATGGTACTTTGTGGTCCAGATTAGAGAGAGGACTACCACGGGGTCTGTCAGGCAGGCAGTGGAAGCTGACCGAGTCTCCATGCCTGGTCGTGCAGTGTTATCGCCGGTGCTTGCCGTCTCCCTGCCGGAGCGTTGCCCTCAGGGCCTGGTTGGGTCCCGGCAGGAAGCACTCTTTATCTTTCTGTCCAGGATGGCCACTTCCTTCTTGCCTCAGCGTGTTTCCTTTCTGTCTACACTTTTCCATATAGGAGCCACCAGCTATAGCTATGATGATTGTTTACTTTTAAACTTAATTAAAAATAAATACCACTTGTAGACATGTGGTAAATTATCTTGAATGGTGGGTATTCCTTCACAGCATATATGTGTGTGAGATCACATTGAACACTTTAAATATATTATTAATATAGTTTAATTTGTCATTTATATCAATTAAGCTGAAAAAGTAAAAAATAAAATTCTTGTAGACATACTCTAAGTACCTAGAATTTTAAATTCCGGCATTCATTCGCACTGATCCCCGGTGAAGTGCTGGGTGGCCTCATGTACCCGTAGCTCCTGTGTCCAGCAGTGCAGGTGTAGACATCTCCATCATCAGAGTGTTCTGATTGGATGGCATTGTTAGACAGTAAGCTTTCTTTTCATGAAAAGTTGTTTTTGAGAATTTGATAAAAATAAGTGACTATTTTTAGTTTTAATTAATAGTGAGGGAAAATGTAAGTTGATCGTGTTTTATCTTTGTGCTCTCTGATTTAAAATATATTTGCTTGTTATTTGCTGATGTATCTGATTATATGAAAGTGGAAGCAATTTCCTTTTAGCCAGAGTTATAGTTAATATTATCTAAAATGAAAATTTCCTTTTTATGTAAAATGGAAGGAGTCCTGGAAATACCAGTATAGACAGTTTGTTTTTACTGAGAGAATTGTGTTGATTCTTTGAGTGGTGTCCTAAAATACATTGAGCACATGTGACTACTGTTTATGCACTGCTGTGTTTTGCCTTGCAGATATTTTTGTTGATTGTCTTCATGTGTATAACCTTACTGATTGCCAGCCTCATCTGCCTTACTCTACCAGGTATGAGCTTATCCTAGCTCTCTGCTAATGACATCATGAAAAGATGCTACGTTTTAACAGGGTATATTTTGCTGAGATGTGATCTTTTCATCAAATATAAACTTGAAGCACTTTTCCCTTCATTTTTATTGAATGTGGGGTACATGGGGACAGAGTTGAAAGTCACAAAGTATCAGAAGCAGCTCATTGCCCCCCAGCCTCCTTGTTAGTGCTTCATAGCAGCAAGAAAATCCTAAATCATACTGATGTGTTAGTCACTTAAATCATCACTAAGTGGAAGATAAGACTTTTCAGGTCTTAATCAAGTATGCAAATGTATAGTGAGCTAGTGTCTTGATTATAGCACTCAATATAACTTTATAAATCAGATTTACCTTAAATACTTGATTTTTTTCCCATGTGGGCTAAGGCTGAGGAGGAGCAACTAGTTAATTTCAAGTGAGGTTTCTTAAAAAAATTATTTTCTGATTTGTGTAAGAGTTGTGATTTACCTTAAACTGGTAAAAATAAAGTTGTTTAAAATTTTGTTTTATTTTTAACTGTTTCTTCACTGATTTTTGACTGTTAAAACTTTGCTCCTGAGTTCACTACTCAGATCTCAGCTGTTAAAATGACAAAGCCTAGTTAACCATTGCTAAGTCACTTGAGTGTGTCTGACTCTTTGCAACCCTATGAACTGTAGCCTGCCAGGCTCCTCTGTCCAAGGGATTTTTCCAGGCAAGAATACTGGAGTGGGTTGCCATGCCCTCCTCCAGGGGATCTTCCTGACCCAGGGATCAAACCTACGTCTCTTATGTCTTCTACGTTGGCAGGTGGGTTCTTTACCACTAGTGCCACCTGGGAAGGTGCAAGGAAATAAACATATTTTTGAGAAAACTTAAGTTTTTGAACTTTGGACAGCTTTGTGGGTTTTATGTTCCGTTTTCGTTTTTATCAGAAATATTAAAAAGTTAACAAAGGAAAGAAATCCAGTTTTATTACTTGAATTTGGCAATACAAGTACTTTAATCTCGTTAAAGATTGTTAAATAAATACTTCCCTGTTAATCCAGTCCCAGCATCTGGGGGAAGGAATGCAGCTGTGTTTAATTATAGAAATACTTGTCATAGTACACATTTAAGGTGGTAAGGATGCTGTTTTCCCATAGGTTACCTTCCTATAGCTACATTTTAACTAATGTTAAGTTACTACAAACTAGAAACTAATCTGACCTCTCAAAAACACTTTAGAAGTATGTGAAGTACAGAATTAAAAGAGGGCTTTAAATTTTTTAAAACCAGCCAACCAAAACAGAACTAAAACTTTGGAGTAAAAATCAGTTCAGTTCAGTCACTCAGTCATGTCCAACTCTTTGCGACCCCATCAACTGCAGCACGCCAGGCTTCTCTGTCCATCACCAACTCCCAGAACTTGCTCAAACTGATGTCCGCCAAATCGGTGATGCCATCCAACCATCTCATCCTCTGTCTTTCCCTGCTCCTGCCGTCAATCTTTCCCAGCGTCAGGGTCTTTTCCAATGAGTCAGTTTTTCACATCAGGTAGCCAAAGTATTGGACCTTTGGCATCAGTCCTTCTAGTGAACATTCAGGACTGATTTCCTCTAGGATTGACTGGTTTAATCTCCTTGCTGGAGTAGAAATACATATACATATAGAATGCTTGACATTTTTACAGAATTATCAGTGATACTTTTAAAGCTTTAACAAGCATATATGTTTATTTCATGTGACATTTGCATGTGTTTGTCTTTAAAAATTACTTATCTTCATACCCAAGCTGTTTTGTGATATTGCAAAGAAGTCTGTAATATTATTAGCATTATGGCCTATAAACTTGACTGTTGAGGTGGTTTGATTGGGATTGGAGACAATGTGGGTCAGTGATCAAGAGCATGATCTTGGTCATGTAAACGTGAGTTCACCTTCAGCCACCACCCTTGTGTGCCCTTGGTTGGGGCCTCGGTTTCTCAGTTTTCAGAATGGAGGGTCGTTACTACTTGGCAGGGTTGTTGGCTAGATTATTGAGAAAATGTATGGAAAAGTTCAACCCTTTTAGACATTCAAAAATAACACATAAGTTTAAACAAAACAAAACAGATAACTACTGTGTCAAGGAGAAAGGGACACTGGAAATGGGGTCTTGGTCTTCTCTCCAGCCTTATTAAGGAGTAACCATGTGAAGAAATTATATAAATGATCTTGCCTGATAGATTTTTGTGGGTACATTGTGGAATTTATTTGTAATAGCTCTTTGTTTGAGGCCATCCCTTAGACAACTTTCACGTATTTCCTAAGTTTCATTTTATTTTTTTCCTGAGAAAATTAGTGTGAGATTCTTTTTTTTATTGTGCCCACTTATTAAAATAAGCTTAGTTTTCTATCTTAATGAATGAGCTAAATGAAAGTAAGTTACTCTAAATTCTTTGTAATGTTGCTGCTAAGTTGCTGCTAAGTCGCTTCAGTCATGTCTGACTCTGTGCGACCCCATAGATGGCTCCCCCATCCCTGGGATTCTCCAGGCAAGAACACTGGAGTGGGTTGCCATTTCCTTCTCCAGTGCATGAAAGTGAAAAGTGCAAGTGAAGTCGCTCAGTTGTGTCCGACTCTTAGTGACCCCATGGACTGGGATTTTCCAGGCAAGAGTACTGGAGTGGGGTGCCATTGCCTTCTCCTTTGTAATGTTACTAAATATTAAAAATATTGACAACACAAATAATAGAAAGTATATTCTCCATTTGTGTCGTGTTACGTGCACAATCATTTCATTTGATGATCAGACAGCAAGAACGCCCCACTCCGCAAGTCCGTTCGGTCCCCATAGAATAAGCAGTTGGCCTCACAGGTCACCATGCAGGTCACAGGCAAGCTTGTACCCAGTGACTTGCTGTGGCTTGGTTGTATCTTAAGTTATGACATTCTTTAGAGTTTGGGGGATTTTGTTTTTATTTTGTTTGCTCTTAATGAAGACACTGATACATCAAAACATGTTGTCTTTTTAATAATCACTTAAAATGATCGAAAATACTAGTAGTACAACATTGACATCAAGATTAGAGTTGTTTTTGCACGATCGCATGTCTCATTTATCAGCCTTTGTATTTTCAGTATTTGCTGGCCGTTGGTTAATGTCATTTTGGACCGGGACTGCCAAAATCCATGAGCTCTACACAGCTGCCTGTGGTCTCTATGTTTGCTGGCTCACCATCCGGGCGGTGACGGTACTGGTGGCGTGGATGCCACAGGGACGCAGAGTGATCTTCCAGAAGGTTAAGGAGTGGTCCCTCATGGTAGGCCTTTCTAGTCAAAACTGGTCCTGTCTGATAGCAGTGGTAAATGTTTTTCCAGAGGTTTCTTTAAATCTTTTCACTTTGTTTCTTCACTGTGTTGATTGTGTCAAGAGATTTGAGTTTTTGAATTAAAAGGAGTATTCCTTTAAGGCAGTAGTTTTCAGGTTTTACTCTGAAAAATACAGTCCAGATATATCTGAGGGTTAGAAGAAAGTCATGCTATTAAATGATCCAGTAATGCCCTTGAGACATAAGATAGTCTGTAGAATTTAAAATCAATTTGTTTAAGTAGAAATTTCCTTGAAAGTTATTTTTTTCTAAAATTTGATTAAATTCTTTTAAATGTGACTTCAGGTTTCAGTCAGTGTTTTCTATATAAATAAGATTCTTTTAATTATAGTCTGTTTTATTCAAGAATGTCCTGGCTAGTGTGAAAGTATAGTAGGTAATGGGAAGTATTACTCTCAGAAAAGAACTTAGTTGTCACAGGAGTGGGGGAAAATGTCACTGTAAGATGATTGTCTAAGGGTGGCAACTTATTGATTGATCATAATGTTGATTATGACTGATAAATATGTTTAGGTCACTGCTTTATGCTTTTTCATTTGTATAATCAACTGTAGTCTTGTATCTGAATTTTTATTTTGATTTTACTAGAAGTTTAATAGCTATTTAATGTTCATGTTTAAAGAAAACCACAAGAGATTAATTGTATATTAAGAATGGACAGATTTGATTGCTATGTCATCTGTAGATAATGAGACACTTAACTCTATTTAAATAGAGAAACTAGCCAGTTCCAGTTTCCATTCGATACTCTTCCACATCATATTGCTATGTAAAGAAATAATTACTGTGTCTTAATGCACACCGTTTTAGTCTGTCGGTTGCTGTTGAAACAACTGTCCTCACTGAGGCTCCCTTAAGAAAAAGGGACATCAAGGCCACTTTAAAACTGATTTCTTTGTTAGGATTTCATAGTGGCTCTTACGTGTTATCTGTTCCTTCTTTTTGTGCCTATTTTTATTTTGCCACTTTGTCCAAATTCTGTAGCTGTGCTAATAGAATAGCCATGTGACTAACGACTGCCATCTTGCACAACACAGATAGAGGTCATTTCTGTCATCTCAGTAAGTTCTGTGGGACTGTACTGTTCTCAGGGGAGCTAATTTGATCAGCTTGGTTAATTACCTTAACTGGGTTTATACAGAATGCTTCAGCTGTATCAGTCCATCTCAGAGGTCACAGGTCAGCCTATGGGTGGGACAACCAGGGAGATAACAAACACTGGCAGTAACACTCCAAGACGGGGTGTGGAGACTTGGTCAGTTTCTTGGACAAACAGAAGCCTATTCCTGAGGCTTATATTGAGAAAAGTAGCACAGCCACTTGGTTAATACACGTAATAAGATAAAGCTAATGGAGGTGATGGAATTCCAGTTGAGCTATTTCAAATCCTAAAAGATGATGCTGTGCAAGTGCTGCACTCAATATGCCAGCAAATTTGGAAAACTCAGCTGTGGCCACAGGACTGGAAAAGGTCAGTTTTCATTCCAATCCCAAAGAAAGGCAGTGCCAAAGAATGCTCAAACTACCACACAATTGCACTCATCTCACACGCTAGTAAAGTAATGCTCAAAATTCTCCAGGCCAG
>NW_011494822.1:388111-388376 GCF_000754665.1 Bison bison bison | reverse complement strand
GAACCATGAACTTCCAGATGTTCAAGCTGGTTTTAGAAAAGGCAGAGGAACCAGAGATCAAATTGCCAACATCCGCTGGATCATCAAAAAAGCAAGAGAGTTCCAGAAAAACATCTATTTCTGCTTAATTGGCTATGCCAAATATTTTGACTGTGTGGGTCACAATAAACTGTGGAAAATTCTTCAAGAGATGGGAATACCAGACCACCTGACCTGCCTCTTGAGAAACCTATATGCACGTCAGGAAGCAACAGTTAGAACTGGA
>NW_011494822.1:351890-388011 GCF_000754665.1 Bison bison bison | reverse complement strand
ATGAGAAACGCTGGGCTGGAAGAACCACAAGCTGGAATCAAGATTGCTGGGAGAAATATCAGTAACCTCAGATATGCAGATGACACCACCCTTATGGCAGAAAGTGAAGAGGAACTAAAGAGCCTCTTGATGAAAGTGAAAGTGGAGAGTGAAAAAGTTGGCTTAAAGCTCAACATTCAGAAAACGAAGATCATGGCATCTGGTCCCATCGCTTCATGGGAAATAGATGGGGAAACAGTGGAAATAGTGTCAGACTTTATTTCTTTGGGCTCCAAAATCACTGCAGACGGCGACTGCAGCCATGAAATTAAAAGACGCTTACTCCTTGGAAGGAAAGTTATGACCAACCTAGATAGCATATTCAAAAGCAGAGACATGACTTTGCCAACAAAGGTCTGTCTAGTCAAGGCTATGGTTTTTCCTGTGGTCATGTATGGATGTGAGAGTTGGACTGTGAAGAAGGCTGAGCGCCAAAGAATTGATGCTTTTGAACTGTGGAGTTGGAGAAGACTCTTGAGAGTCCCTTGGACTGCAAGGAGGTCCAACCAGTCCATTCTGAAGGAGATCAGCCCTGGGATTTCTTTGGAAGGAATGATGCTAAAGCTGGAACTCCAGTACTTTGGCCACCTCATGCGAAGAGTTGACTCATTGGAAAAGACTGATGCTGGGAGGGATTGGGGGCAGGAGGAGAAGGGGACGACAGAGGATGAGATGGCTGGATTGTATCACTGACTCAATGGACTTGAGTCTGAGTGAACTCCAGGAGTTGGTGATGGACAGGGAGGCCTGGCGTGCTGCGATTCATGGGGTCGCAAAGAGTCGGACACGACTGAGCGACTAAACTGAACTGAATTTTGTAGCAATATAGTAATATGTTTAGTAGTAATTTCATGCTTTTGTTAAGTAGCTTGAATTTTTGTAGTTATACATTCAAATTTCATTTAAACATGTAGCAAAAGGTGAGTTGTTTAAGGTATGTATTTGTTCTGTTAGGCGTCAGGTCAAAGAAAAATAAACTTCACGTGAGATAAGGTGTTTGGCTAGAAGTTAGGGAGACTCTCTAACTCAATAGCCTTTGATCTCCCACTAGATAATGAAGACTGTGATCGTGGCAGTGCTGCTGGCTGGGGTGGTCCCGCTTCTTCTGGGGCTTCTGTTTGAGCTGGTTATTGTTGCTCCCCTGAGGGTTCCTTTGGATCAGACTCCTCTTTTTTACCCATGGCAGGTAAGTGTATGTCTTTTGCTCATTTTTCCTTTTGTATTTGGAATCAGAAAAATTCTCAGTTGTTTAAAGTGATTTTAAGCAGCTTGTTTAGAAAGACTCCTTAATTTTTTCTATTGTAGGAGCTCTTGTAAAATTGATCAGATGATGCATTGTACCTTTTGAAATACGCAGGTCATATAAAGTAAATACCTTACTTTATCGGTTAAAATGTCACTGTAGGCTTCACTAAAAATGCAAGCTAACGTGTTGGTCTTTTCACTTTTAGTTAGGTTGATGAGTTGCTCCTTTTAGTTTTGAGCCTTGAAGCGATAACCTACATTTTTGAATAATTACACATTTTCCCCCACAAGAGTCACAGGCTTATTAAAAAGAACATTCTGAGGGTAACTGTGCAGGTCATAGCAAAGGCCTCAAAATACACTTGGAAGAAGAGA
Organism: Bison bison bison; assembly: GCF_000754665.1. Lineage (NCBI taxonomy): Eukaryota > Metazoa > Chordata > Mammalia > Artiodactyla > Bovidae > Bison > Bison bison. Next base: position 386,352 of record NW_011494822.1, on the reverse strand, counting down.
TTTAACTTTTCTGTCGTACTTAGAGCCTGAAGTTAACATCATAGACCTCAAATTTTTAAGAGAGATTAGGGAAAGAGTAGATCTTGACTTCAGTCATTCAAAGCCTTTTCAGCTTTGTTTTAAAAATAAACTTTCCAGAGATGAAAATTTTGTCTACTTTCCTGATGAAGAACCTCCGTAAACTTCAACAGCAGATACTTACTCGAGTGCTTTAGTGTGTGCCCAGACCCTGTGCAGTGTGCCTCAGACGGGAGTGAGGCTAACGCGAGGACTCCTGGGACCTTGCAGGCTGGTGGGAGAGACAGGTAGACAGTGCTGTGGTGGGGCACGCGTGAGGAGCACAGCATTAGGGGGCGAGGTCCTCACCCATCTGGGGGGGTTTCACATACAGTTTTCTGTAGAGACGACGTCCAGGACAACATAGTAGAGTGTAGAGGAGTGGGTGAGAAAAGAAGTATATTCCAGGAAGGAACGAGTGGGCAGGCCTTGAAGTGAGACTGCACACATAGGGGACACTCTCATCTGGTGTGCTCGTAGGTTACAACCTGAGTGAAAGTGAGCAAAAAAGGGAAATTGTTACGTGTATGTGATGCCTTCCTGTAGGAGCTGAATTGCAGTGTAGTGTAATAGCATCAGGGATTGAAGGAAAGCTGTTTTTCACAGAATAATAGCAGCTATGAAAAATAGAGGAATTAAGGGAATTAAGAAAATCATTATTTTGCAATAATTAAAATAATTGATTCCTCTAATTGTCAGTGGATACTGAACCCATCAAGTGAAAGTTGATGGGTCGGTCTTTGGTTACTGTGGTGCAGTAACAAGTTACCTGACAGCCCCGGCTTACTGGCTTAAAACAATCATTTACTTTGTCCACAGAGTCTGTGGGTCAGAAGTTAAGCCAGGGTGTAATCTGCTCATATCTGATTCACGTTCTCTGGGGTCTCATGTGGGAGACTCAGGGCTGAGTGTGATTTGACAGCTTTAGCTGACATCATTTGAAGATGTCATCACTCATGTGCGGGCTGGCGCTGGTCGTTGCCCCTCATTTGGGCTCTTGGCTGGAGCCGCTAGATGTATTTGAGCTTTTTTATAGCTTGGTGGCTCGAGGTACTGGGGCTTATTCCATTGCACTTCAGGGAAATGAGTGTCCCAGCCAACAAGGCAGAGGCTACATCAGCTTTCATGGCCTCCTCTCACAAGTCCTGCACATCGCTTTTCACTGCCTCCTACTGGGTACGAGCAAGTCACAGGTTGGCTCAGACCTATGGGAAGTGGACATAGACCCCTACCACTCCATGGGAGAAGAATTTGCAGTCATGTTTTAAGGCCACTACAATGCAGAAGTGGTCGTTTGCATGGTGACAAAGTGTCACCTTTCAGATTACTTGATACCCGAAAGGGAAACAGCTTCGTAGAGGAGGGGTCAGCAGACACTACCTTGATCCATGTGATCATTGCAGATGTGGCCAACAGATGCTCTGTGCCTCCTGAGGTTGTGTGGTATGCTGCACTAAAAACATCAGAACAGCCTGAGTCCAGGAGCTGTGCCTCCTGTTGGATATGAACAGTTGACGGAACATCAGCATTATACTGCCACTCTGTGACCGTGATGGATCACAACAAAATTAAGGCCGTAATTAAGGCCGTAAAACAAAATAATCACGTCTGAATGCAGGCAAAGCGTGAGCATTGTCCACACCACACAAATGATCAAATGTGCCCATGCCTGGCTGCTCCTTTGTTTCCAGCGGCAGTTTTATTAGCCTCAGTCTGTCCTGTCTTCTGGGTAAGATTTACTAAAATATCAAATTATAGATTACCAGGACTTTTCTAATGGGCTTCCCTGGTGGCTCAGACAGTAAATCATCTGTCTGCAATGCAGGAGATCTGGGTTTGATCCCTGGGTTGGGAAGATCCCCTGGAGGAGGGCACAGCAACCCACTCCAGTATTCTTGCTTGTAGAACCCCATGGACAGAGGAGCGTGGTGGGCTACTTTTCTAAATAGCATCTGGAATAGAGCAAAGCCCTGCTTCCTTACATTCTCCTCAGATCACTTCACACAGGCCAGAGAACTATCATAAGCCTTTGCTAACACTCGTACTCAGGGCTCTGAGTCCTCCCCACTGTCTGTTCTGCCTCACCACGTTGAGTAGTGATGCAGCTTGTTCGCCTGTACATGTGTTCTTGGTGGTCTTGACGGTGTCCGACATCCTGACCTTGGCAGAGTAGTTGAAATTACTGTTTCAAGAATGCTTGTATGTTGTGACCCATCAGTTTCACTTTTCAGAAACCCTGCAAAGAAATATTTACGTGTGTGCAGGAGACGTGAACAGGGTTGTCCTGCTGTCATGTGGTTTTTATGATGTCAGAAAACTTAGAAGCAAGCCAGATGTCCATCAGTAGAAAATGACTAAATCTGATACATCTTTGCTTTTGAATTCAGCGCAGCAGTTAAAAAGAAGTCACACTGTGTGTTTCATTTTTTGCTTTTGTTTTGCTGTGTGTTTTAATACAGCTTGCTCTCAGATACATTTTCGAGTATAGGATAGATATAAGTTGCCAACAGCATGATATCCTTAATATTCTGGATAAAACCCCAAGTTTGAAGGAACAACTTGTGTTTTGTTCATCCCTGACTCTAAGCTGTTCTGTGGGAGTTTGGGCTCTTCTGGAATTCTAGCACAGTAGGTAGTGTGGTGTGTTTTGTTTTGTGGGAAAGAACTGCAAAGCAGAGGATTTGAAAGAGCTGGAACCTCAGTGTTCTGTGTTCCTCCCCAGGTGAACATTAACTTCACTTGGGTGCCTTCTAGACTCCCAAAGGCCACGAGAGAGCTGAGCTGGTGGGTTGAAGCTTCTCTGCCTGGAGCCTGGAAGGATAGAGAAAAAGCAGAGAGGCTTTCTCCATGTTCTCATTGGCAGGCTGTTGGCTTGCTACCTTAGAGGTCTAATGAGCTAAAAGATCCTTTTGCAGCCTTGTAGGCTATTCTCAGTCTGAGCCTCTGAGCCACATTGAGCCTGCAGAGAAAAGTAACAACTGTTGTATGTAAGGAGGGGCCCAGCAGCCATAGAAAGAAAAGGTCCAGTGACAGGGAATTGCTTGCAGAGCTGTGAGCATCCAAACAGAAGATAAAAACACAGGCGATTAGGATATGTGTGAATGCACACACAGCAGCACCCATAAAACACAGTGAAATTGTCGTGGTGTTTTATAGCATGGATTTGAAACAAATTCAATAAATGAATTTAAAATGTGACCAGTCACCATTAAGGCTCAGACTGGAGATCTGGAAGACCAATGCCCAGTGCACAACTGAAGAGCAGATGATTGAGGGGAGAAGAGGTGGAGGATACAGCCAGGAGACTCAATGACACTCATAAAAAGGGTTCTACAGTGCGAAAGGCCACATTGAAACAGAAATAGACGTTCTTAAATGAATGGAAGAAAAGAACTAATCTGTAGGTTGAAGGAGCTTATCAAGTTTGGTGAAATGGAAATTGATGAGGAAAACATATATTTGGGTACATCTTGGTAAAATTTCTGAATTAAATCACAAGCTCCAAAAAGAACCGTACTGGCAATGGACTTTGTACCACTGAAACCATAGAAGGTAGAAAGGTGTTTAGAGACCACTAAGATAAAAGGGACAAAAACTATGCTTCCTGTACCCAGACAAAATGTCATTCAGTCATTCATCTGTCACGATAGAGTGGTGTTCGAGGTTATGCAAGAATTCAGTGCATGCCTCAGCCTCCCACCCCATTTTGAAGATGTTTTGGAAAACCAGCCAACCAAACTGGAAAATCAGAACAGAACAGTATGAGCAAAATCCATGTAAAACAGGTACTACGTATTTCCTGTGGGACATTACACGTATAGAAAATGGTTGGTGCCTAGGGAAACCAATGTAGAAGATACTTAGCAGATGTTAGCTGTGGTTACTGCTGCGGGGTGGTCACAGAGGACTCCAGCCGTCCCTGGAAAGGTTTCAGTTTTATGTAAGAGTAGATTTAAATATTATGTGATACTTTAAAAAAATACACAGATATTTTAAGATAAACAGAGAACAGATTATGAAGGAGTTTGTGTGCCATGTTTAGGGTTGTAAGCAGGGAAGGCTCTTCAGATGATCTGATTTGCACTTTTAAGAGATCCCTTGGGTGGTGGGAGTGGCTGTCGCTTTGGCTGCCTGGTAGAGAGTGGGGTTGGGCAGGAGGCCCCCGTGGGGAACTCCGTGTGGCAGTGGGGGTCCTAGTAACAGTTCAGCAGAAGTGCCAGTGCACCAGCTCAAAATGCTTTGGGCCCTCGGGATGGCTTCTTTAGGTCAGACAGGGCTTCCCTGTCCAAACCAATAGAACAGCCTAAGAATGGTGTGATGAAATAAAAGCAGGGCACTGGTTTATTTATTTGCTTGTTGAGATCTCCACTAAAGTCAATATGTTTCTTAGTTCTCTTGGGAAAATAATGCAGATTTTTTTTGGGGGGGCGTAGATAATAAGAATGAGTTTTGGTAGAAGTGTTGAACTTTCCTGAATTTTTTTCCAGTGTATTTATTACTCTTATATAAAATTGTTACTGATCCAACAGAACTTGTGTTTTGAAGTAAATAATGTAAGAAAATTGTATAGCCTTTGTGTTGGGTTTATTGCTAGAAACAAAACCTGTTAAGTGATTTTTATTTCCAGGACTGGGCACTTGGAGTCCTGCATGCCAAAATCATTGCAGCTATAACATTGATGGGTCCTCAGTGGTGGCTGAAAACTGTGATTGAGCAGGTAAGCAAGTTTGACTCATGGGACCTTTATTTTCCATGTTCCCACTTCTCTTCAAGTTTTCTACATTTTCCTTAATGAGGATATAATTTTTTTTTTTTTTAGGAGAAAGGCACTTTTTACTCTTACCATCAACTACTCTTAAAACTTCCCTTACCTGAAGTTAACTGGTAGCTTAAAGTACCTAGAAGCCTGAGCAAAAGTAAAGGCAGAATTTAGCACGTGTGCTTTTCTTTGTTTTTTAGAGCAGGGATTCAGGTTTGTAAATCTGTAGTAGAGAAAAGAGGTCATTGTGTAAGGCAATAAAGAAAAAGGCAGGAAAAGAATAGATTTTTAAAATAGAGCTATTCTAGCTACGTAGCACCTAAGACAGTTTTATATTATGGAACTGTCAGATAATTTGGTCATTGTGATAACCTTGAAAGAGATAGGTTGTGCTTCTGTACTTTGATAATAAGGCTAGGAAGTAGGATAATTCATTTTAGGGAGATTTCTTCCAAAATAACCAATGTAGTAAATTTTGGTACTTCTTTTAAGTTTGGTTTCCTAGAGGATGGACTTACAAACAACCTACTTGTCCTTAGGGCAGCACCAAATTAATCAGGTGTTACAGTTGCATAGCACTAAAGGTACACCTCCTTTTGATGTATAGGAAATAGTTCTCAGTCCAGTGTGCACAAAAAACTAGTCCAAAAATTTCTGTACCTGGAGATGTGTGGGAGCGGGAAGAGCTATTATATGTGTTTGCATGTGTCTCTCAAGAGAGGGCTGATTCTGAAGTGAGATGGATTGTGGGGTACATGGCAGCATATCCATTCACTGTAGGGGTACAGACCAGTTCACTTCAGAGGTTCTAGGTGAGACCCTGACCCTCTTGGAGAATAAACATTGTTGATCTTTATGACATTTTTCTCTCTGATGCATTCTTTCTCATACATGTGTCTAAGTCTTTAAAATGATTGAGAAACAATGAGCTGCTTTGCTGCATTAATTTAAATGCATTTGGGTTAAAAGAACTTTGAGGGCGTCAGAGGAGCTTGTGTGTCATTCACACTCTGATGCTCTGGCGCGTGTCCAAGGGATCCAGGGCCTGGAGTGAGCTGCACCGCACTGTGTGATCGAGCGCCAGGAGAGGCTGAAGCATTGGGGAACACAGTGCTCTTCAGTTTGGTTCCCTTCTGCACACCATGTTTGTTTTCCATTATTCCCAAGATCTCCCCACTGCCATCCTTTCTTTCCTCTGCAGTACTACTCAGTAGAACTTTCTGGATAAAATGATGGAAATAGTTTAGAAATTCTTGAATTAAAAAAAAATTTCACTGTAGCATTCTTTCATACTGAATTGTTATATAAATTACCTTTTGATTTGTTCAAATATGATTTATAACTAGATTTTTAGAAACATGCTTCCTGTTTGTAATGTTTTCTTATATTCAGATAAAATGAATGTAATCTTGAGTAGTAACACAGCTTACTCTCACACAATTTATATATAAAGTTAGTTCAAGTTATGTGGTCCTCAACTAATGTTACGGATGCCACCTGGTGGTGTATAGCACAAAGCTAGTATAGCTGTTATTCTCGATTAGATCTTACTACTTCATCTCTTAGCAGAGTTAACTGCAAAGTTTTAGGAAGTAAATGCATGTCTTTTAAAAATTTGTGGACACCACACCTATGTTGTGTTCCAGAATTTGCCTTGACTTCTGAAAAAAAACAGCCACGTTGAATCTGTTTGAGTTAGTAGATCCCGCCCCGTGGCTTGACTGCGGTAGAGATCGCCCTTTAGCCTGGAGGAATTTGTCTTGTATATTGGCTCTCACCCTCCCCCTGTGTTTCAGGTTTACGCAAATGGCATCCGGAACATTGACCTTCAGTACATCGTTCGGAAACTGGCAGCACCAGTGATCTCTGTGCTCTTGCTTTCCCTGTGTGTACCTTACGTCATCGCATCCGGCATCGTTCCTTTACTCGGTGGGTTTATCCACATCAGTACATTCTTGTCCCTTCCAATATGAGGTTACCTGGCTCCAAACGCTTTATTGTAAATATAAATCCAGCTAAAACAATGATTTTCAAAGACTTTTTTTTTTAGATTTCACTAGTCAGGGCAAGATAAGGATAATAAAACTCTCTGTCACAGTTTTTTTCTCTAGGCAGGTAAGAAAGTGTTGACACGTAAAAAAATCTTCTTTAGCATAAAAGAAAAACCAAAGAGGAGATGCTCATTTGTGACACTTAAACATGTAGACAGCTGAACAAGCCTCACATGACCTTAAAGCACATGTTCAGTAATATAGACAGTTTACCCCTCCAGGTATTTTTCTTCTACTGAGTTCTCTGTCTCAGTTACCTCCATGATCATCCAACAAATAGCATGAATCAGAGACCTTGAAGGTCTTACATGTCACCTGAGGCTCCGCTCTTCTGACTCAGCTGGCTTCTGAGTGCTGCTGATCTGACCCCAGGAACCCGTTCTCTCATCTGTTAGCCCTTGCCTGCCTCCTGTTGAGACAGAGATTGGCTCTCACCGCAACCTCAGCTGTCTTGTCTCTGGGTTTCTCTGCTCAGAACCCGCTACCACTAACTCATTCTCCACACTGCAGCCACGATGACCTTTCAGAATAACAAGTCTTACTGTTCAAGACTTCCTGGTGAACATGCTTTCTTTGGTTGCTCTGTGGCCTTCAGAGCACAGTCTAGCTCCTGGGGTAGTTCACGGGGCTCCTCCTCTGGCTACGGCTGGCCCCAGGCACTCCTGGCTTCACTCTGGGTCGTACAGGATGAGTTTCAGTTAAGCTCCCCTTCCCTCTTCTTAGGGAAGGGATGTATTTTCATTTCACTGTCTTTCTGTATACACTGTATATATACTTAAGAATTCTCCTTTCTTGTTGTTTTACAGGTGTTACTGCGGAAATGCAAAATTTGGTCCATCGGCGGATTTATCCATTTTTGCTGATGGTTGTGGTGTTGATGGGAATCTTGTCCTTCCAGGTCCGCCAGTTTAAGCGCCTTTATGAACATATTAAAAATGACAAGTAAGTCCAGACTTCATTGGTTTATCTGCCCTTGTTAAAATGTCATGTACCTTAACTATTGTGTCTGATGTGATAAATCACATGAGGGAAAAGTGCTCAGATTCTGGATGTATTTTGAGGTAGAATGAACAGGATTTGCTAACAGGTTGGGTGTAGAAAGTAAAAAAGAGAGTTATTAAGTACTTGGCTTGGATCAAACAACCAAAAATACAGAATTATTGATGGAGATGAAAAAGACTGAAACTCGTTTGGGGGGGTAGATTTTTTTTAATGTCCATTTGAAGTACTTTTCAGTCTGTTTTCAGATGTCTTGGTCTGGCAGTATATTAAGTAGTTTTAGATAAAAAATAAGAAACCTAAAGAGAAAAAAAAAGAAACCTACACTAGGAGCTAGCAGTTGTGCCTAAGCCCTTCCTGTAGCCACGGGCCAGTGGGTTACTCTGCCTGTGGCTGAGAGAAGAGGTTGAGGTTACGTTAAAGTGTTGTGCTGCGCTGTCTTTTGAGGAAACGTGCTACCTGCCCTCTACGAAAACCCCTTCTGGGGTAACAGCCCTTTGACCCTCTGTCTCCTACTGGAAGGCGGAATCCTCTTCTGCTTTAACGTTGTTTCACAGAGGAAGTGCGTCTGTCATTCTCCGTCCTCGTCTGCCCGGGAGAGTCCCAGTTTACACGTGCCGCCTTCGTGTCTTTGTTAGCGGCCACCGGCCCCCACCACCCCCACCCCGAACCGGCTCCTGTTTAGTCATGAGAGCCAGCTTTAGACAACAGATTATTTGGTCACCTTGTTACTCTGAGGACTCTTACTTAAGAGTAACTTTTTAAAGAGTGAAATCTAGAGTGTTCAGGGCTTCTCCAAATGACTTACTGATGATGTAAACACTAGACCTCTTAGGGAGTCAGAGTGTAAGTTCTGTCAACCATGAAAGAATGGGGAGGGGTTTGGCACGATTTCAGCACGATTCAGTGCTGAAAGTCAGTTTGTCTCACCTCCCCTGTCTTGGCAGTGCAGTAATACTGCAGTAACACACAGGAGACACGCCCTCAAGGAGCTGCCCGCAGCCCAGCGCACTCTGTTGTCTTTCCCCTCCGTCTGTCTGTGCAGGCGCCATGGAGGCCACATCCTGTTTGCAGTGTATATCTCTCAGGGCTTGATCCCTGGGAGGCGCCGAGGTTGCCTCTGTGTGTGGGGGGCGAGGGTACCAGGACTGCCTGTGGGCTCAGAGGCGTCTTTTTCTGCCCCTACTTTTTGGGTCCTGGGCACGTTTACTTTGCTTTTCTCTGTGTGTTTGATATCTTGATATGGTTTGAACTTCAGGTGTGTGTCAGGTAGTGCCCTATGGATTATGTCAGGTACTACTAGGTTGGCATTGTCTAAAACATTTACAAAATCCTCACAGTTTGAAAAAACACTGTTTGGTTGGGGAACAGTGGGATAAGGAATGGTTACCTTCAGAAAATAATCAGGAGGACAAAAAGAAAGGGCTTAAACAGTGAGCTCATGACAAAGAAGCTGTAGGATTAGTGGAATGTTTTTAATAAGCTCCTTGGCATAAACTGCCAGAGCACCTTGTGCGGCATATGTGTTGGTAGAAGAGTGATAAGATGAAAGTCAGGGTGGAGAAAATCATGGTGAAGAAGAAAAGCTGCTGAGTCCTGAGTCCTCAGCACATGCCAGGCCTCCGTCCCTCGGGCTTTTGTGTGCTTGCTGTTGGCTGCAGCAGTGCCCAGTGCCCTGTCACGGGCTAGCTTCCCTCTCCCACGCTCACACCATCGGGTCAAATCCTGCTGGGCACTTCTGGATCCCTGTTGCTGACTCCAAGTGGGTGCACTTGTTCCCAACCCCTGGCCCAGCTTGTTGCCATCAGCTTTGCACCCACTTTTCTCCTGGGGTCAGCCTCCAGGAGAGGCGCGTTCCTGCTCCTTCTCCCCAGCTCCTGCGGTTGTTACGGGGACGCTGTCCCTGGTAGGGGACTCCAGCCTCGTCACTCCAACTGCAGGAACTTCCATCTCCATCTCTGCAGCCCTGCTCCATCTGTCGTCACCTCCCTGCCACCACATCGCACAGGTTACGGACAGTTAGTCTTCTTTCTTGGACCATAAACTCCTACCTTCTGTCCCTTGCACACACGCTTCTCCGTTGGACCTCCTTGAAGACTTTGCCTTTTGATTTCTCCTTTTCTTCAGAGCTAGAGCTTTTCAGAGTTTGACTCTCCTCCCTACCCAGCTTCCCGGTGATATTTCCAGTCCATTTCTTCAGATCTGTCCACTTACCTGTGTTGTAGAATATGATCTGTATGATCTGTAAGACATAAATCCCCTGAGTAAGTGTACTTGACCTTACCTACCTCTGGCCTCCAGGGCTCAGTTTCTGAGGGCCCCTGGCCTGTGGACCAGAGCGTATTCTCCATCGCACAGCATCCGAGGCCACTGACCTGTGAGTCTCTGTCTCCCATAAGCCACATGGCTTGCTACGAAATGCCTGCTTTTGTGCTCGTGGTCATTCTAGACCCCCCATTCTACCTCCCTAAGTATTGAAGGGTTCTAATAGGGAGTGAAGTGATGTGATTTACATTTTTAAAAATGTATCACTGGCTACCCCGAGGAAGGATGTTTAGTAAGGAAGATGACAGAAGAGAGTAACCAACCTGTTTTTACAACCCAGGTACCTTGTGGGCCAGCGCCTCGTGAACTATGAACGGAAATCCGGCAAACAAGGCACATCACCACCACCTCCACAGTCGTCCCAAGAATAAAGTGGTTGTCTCCACTACCTTGGCCTTCCCCTTGCCTTCACGTGTCCTTTTTTGTGGACTTCTCTCTCTGGAGATTTCCCCAGTGATCTCTCAGCGTTGTTTTTAAGTTAGGTGTCTTTGACTTGTGTGCTCAGCACTCAGCGAGCAGCAGCGAGACCCTGCCACCCTTGCATCTTCTGACATCACTGCTGTCCGAGGTCTGTACATGTGTAAATAGAAGTTCCTGGATACCCTAGAGCCCTGGATTAAACAGAATGTGCATTGTACATCTTTAAACAAAATGTATATTAATTTATTAAATCTAGTTGTCACTTTATTTTGGACCTGCTGTGATCTTGACAGGAAATGTGCCACAGAGCTGTAGTGCAGAGGCAGACTTGTTAATGACGTCTTTTGGAGCACACTGTCCTGGTGTTCCTGCAGTTCTTTTTAAGTGAACTGTGTGTTCTGTGTGTCCTGGCTGTTCAGACCTTACCAAGAACGTAAAAGGAAACAAGTAGAAGTCAACAGTGAGTGTCTGTGGTAAGGAAACATGAACTTGTGCTTCACTGTCAGTCGTTTTTGGAAGTTATTTTGTATAACACCAAAGCTGTTGTACATTTTCTACTGCCTGATTTTTTTTCATATGTCTGTGTTTGTAATATTGTATAGTATCTTGTGCTAGGTGAGGAAATTATTTTTAATTTTGATAATTTAATATTCCTAGTGATCAGCATCGGGAGTTGGGGTTTTGTGCTTGTTAGGGGCATGTCTACACTTAGGAGGAAAAACAAAGTCCAAAAGTTTTTTCCTTAGGTCCCCCAATTCCGCTTTCCCACACACAGCTGTCCTTTTGGCAGCAGTGGCCAGGAGTCACTAAAGATCATAAATCTTAAGAAAATAACATCACCAGTGATCCTACATCTTCCTGGAATAAGGACATACTGAATGTCTGTCCAGTGTAGCCAGGGTTTGTGGTCTTAGGTTGATAGCATTAGATTGTGGGCTTAGATTAGAGGAGACTGGCTGGAGCCCCAGGTCCCACTGGCGAGCACGTCCCTGGGTGAGGATTAGGGCCAGTGCTTTTCTCCAAAGTTTCTGAAGCTTTTTGTTTACAGAATAAAACTGTCAGTAAAACCAGCTTGATTTTATTTGACCAGGAGGAAGCTGGCCATGCTGGCCTTTTAACATAGGAGTGCAGAGTGTATTTTATTGGAAGCGTGCTGTAAAATCTCAGAAGGCAGAGCACTTAGAGACTTGGTTTTCCCGTATAACCAAAGCTTCAAGTGAGAAGTGGAGAGAGAGAGTGGTCGGGCCTGTAATCCCAGTGTTTGATGGTGATGATATATTGTAAGGGGAGTGTTTGTTTTATGAATGATAACTTAGAAGTTCTCAGAGAAAATGATCAGCAAAGGTCTTAAGAAACCATAAAAGAGTTCCCATATAGTATTAAAACCTATATGCTTAAATCCAAGGATTTTTAAAGTATGAGAGTCAGCCAAACATAAGCTACCAAAATCAAAAGCACCAGGTTCTGATTGTTTCATATTTCAGCAATTTTTCCTGAAGTTGTAAGTGAAAACTTTAAAACATCAGTATCAAAAAAAGAAAAAGCTTGACATAGGACTCAGTGTTACAGTTTCCACACTTTGTAGTGGCCCTTTCTCATGTTTGAAATAAGGTCTTTGCTAGCCCTACCTTCACTTAGAAATCTAGTCCTACTGTAAAAATTAGGAGCATTTTTTTAAACATAATGCCACTTGTTATGGTATATGTCTATATAAATTGTTCTCTTTGGGGAAAAACATGATCAAATTGGGCATATAACTTTGATTATGTTAATTTTGTTTCTTTTTAAATTTTTCAGAGAATTTGTAGATCTTGATACAAAGTTATTGGAACACACTTATCTGTTTTGCCAGAAAGAAATCTAGACAGATACCACAATAGATAAAAATTGTTACTCTACAAAATTTTAAATGAATCTTATCAGATATTTTGTAAAAAAAAAAAAAAAAGAAAAGAAAAAAAGAATGGCCAGAAAGTAGCCCTCCATCTCACTGGCAGATCCCTTTGTCTTCTCTTACTTAAGGTCTCCCCTGGGTTTCATTTATGCTTTGTCCTGTTGTTTTCAGTGAGGTGAATACTTTCATGAAGAAAGCATTTGCTGGCATACTATTTACTTGGGTAGCATCAAGATTTTATTATTAACTAATAGTATTATAAATGTTTAAACTTCTAGTTCAGAAAGTGCTAGTATTGCTACCCTTCTTCATGTAGAATTTTTTTTTAAAAAAGTCTAGTTCTGCATCATTTTACATTGGGCTAAAACTGTCTTCAAGGAAGTTCATTAGGAAAGACCTTTTTGCTTTACTTTTCCTGTTTATAAATTGAAGACAAATCAACATTTGGGGTTAGTTTTACGTGACCAGTTATCAAATGGTCACAGTAGGAAGTGTGCAGTTGTTCATTATTAGCAAATTATGTTTGATTTTTAAACTACTATTAAGTACTAATAGTTGAGATGAAAGCTGAAGAAAAAAATGCCAATGTGAAGTTTGTGTATAGCTAGCCTTAAAAAAGCTCCATGTTTTTAGGTGATTTTTTTTTCCTGTTAGTTCTCTGGAAAAACAATGGAGATTGGACATCTCAATTCCAGATGTAAATGAAAAGTAATTTTTATTTCAACATTTAATATAACTGTTATTACTGTGGATTCTTGTCTTGTGTTTTTTCTTTCCCTTATTCAAGTACTAGAGAATAACTTTTTCTCAGATGATTTGCTCCTAGATGGTATGTCCTTTCTGTATTGGCAAAATGCTACTATTAAACTGTAATTCTTGAATTTAGGATGAATTAATGACTTTTTAAAACACACACACCCTTACTCACTCATTTACTTACTCTGAAGAATGTTGCACCAGTGTAAGAACATTGGCATTTTTAAAATGTTCAAGTGAGCTACTTATTCTCATTTTCAGGACTGAATATTTTAAGCTCTCTTACTGTGATAAATGTTTTATATTGTAAAATTAAATGATTATGTTTAAAATACTCCTTAAGAATGTTACCTGTTCAGTCGCCTTCAAGAAGAAAACAAATGTCTTAGCACAAGCACTAGGAGAAGCCTGACTTGGGAAGACTCTCTGACTTCCTTGTGTCTCCTCATGAGCTTGCCCTGCAGTCGGATGCTTTCCTTTCAGTCCGTTACTGCCCTCTGTCATTTTTAAAACAGCCATCATGAGTAAACAAGGGCTTCTTTCAGATGCTCCCCAACAAAATCTTGGGCATTTAATGCAACCTGAAGATAGGATACATCTGTTTTCATTTCCATCTGTTTTGTATGAGTGCCTCATTTTGTAGTCATGAAATTAGTACCTTAAATGAAAATGTAATGACCATAGGGCCTAGAAATTACTGTTGTAGAAGCTCAATAAATAGAACATTTACGTAGTTGGGATGTCAGTTTTCTACTAAACACAGATACACAGACCAACTTTATGTGTACATAAAGTGCTCCCTTTTTTATGTGGTCCTTTGTTGCCTTCTGAGTTGAGAGAACAAAATTGAATAAAAATGTTAGTTGTAGTCTAGCTTTTTGGTTCGTTTATTTGTGCTTTGTGGCATGGTTGCTTCAGAATTACAGAAATGTGCATTATTATTTGGCAGAGGCAGATAATCCAGACCGTTAAAAATATAATAATTATGAAAGAGAAAACTCAAATAACATGTGATTATAGCCCCTCCAGTCTGTTTTAAGGGTGAATTTAAAAGTATAGTTGCAGAAGGGCCACCCTCCCTCCCTCCTTGCCTCTCTCTCCACTGTGATTACAGACCATCCTCACCAGGAATAGTGAAGCCCAGCTCCGAGCCTTCATTGCAGGGTCCCAGCATGAAGCTTCCCCAGGTGGGCTCTTAGTGGAGATCTGGATGGAATGAAGCCAGTCAAGTCCACCACACATACTGATCATGTGTATCGGAGAAAAAGGAAAGGACCGCAGTGAGGGTTACTAAAGTGCCCTTTGTGACAAAATTCCTTTTTTCCTAGGTTCAGTTTTGTTTTGTTTTGTTTTCTATGATTTTTTAAAAAAAAATCAAGTGTATGTGTATTTTATATGCAGTAGTGGTAGGTGAAATGCTGTTTGACCCACAGGGTATGTATAAGCTGTGAAGTTGAAATTTCACAGCAGAGGATGTTGTGCGCTGAATCTCAGTAAGTGGTCATCAGTTCCCTCCCCCTCACTGTGTGACTTGCAGCCACTCTTGTTGAAACGGAACCCACATCACAAGTGCCATAACGGTCTGCGGAGGTAACACTCACCCCACTGCCACCCTCATTTACTGTGGTATCTGTCTTGTTTCCAGCACTGTCCTTAGTACCATAGCGGAATGAAGTATGGGATCTACCTTCAAGGAGCCCAGTTAGAATGTAAAAGAACAGGAAAAAATGAGCAAAAGGTTCTATTACAGGTATGAGTAAAACGCCAGGAGGAACACAGAGCAAGGACGCACCTGGCGAAGTCTGTGATGAGTTGACTGCATCCTTCATTACTGTCGCGTGAACATAGCACCCCAGCTCCCACACACCCACAACTCCTCTACACCCTCGTGCGGTCGACTTCTGTGCAGACCCACGTGGCACCACAACTGTCCGTATGTCAGTACTTAGTAACCCATTGTACATTGTTTAAGCATCATCTTTTTGAAATTTCTTTCTTTACATATATATGTAACAGGGCCCCAGCCTTTCTGCGCCTCCATGTTTGTTCTGTAACTCTCGGACAAGATGCTTCATACCTGGGAGCCCCATTCATTCACTCATTGGTTCTTTGCTTAAAATGATCAGTCCCTTCTTCTAGCTGCACAAATCCAATGTGTGATGGAACACAAGAGCCCAGAAACAGACCTACACACGTGGTCTGGTTTTTGACAAAGGTGCAAAAGTGAACAGATGGTGCTAGAGTAATTGGACATACAGATACAAGATTAAAAATTGATCCATGTCTCAACATTTGCAAAAAGTAACTTACAGTGATTACAGTCCTAAATGTAAAACCCTAAACTGTGTAACTTATAGAAGACAAAGGGGAAACTTCAGCCTTTGGTTACAACCCCAAAAGCACAATCAATCCCTGGAAGAAAAATTTGATGAATTGGGCTTTATCTGCTCTTTGAAATACACTGTTTACAGGACAAGAAGACAAGTCATGGAGTGGCAGAAAATATTTGCAAAACATTTCTGATGAAGTGCATTTGGAGTAAAGAAGTCTCTCAACTCAGCAGTAAAATCTATTTGCCTATTTTAAAAATGGGCAAAATTAATACTTAACTAGAAAGTCTATATCAGTACTCTTGCCTGGAAAATCCCATGGATGGAGGAGCCTGGTAGGCTGCAGTCCATGGGGTCACTAAGAGTCGGACATGACTGAACAACTTCACTTTCACGCATTGGAGAAGGAAATGGCAACTCACTCCAGTGTTCTTGCCTGAAGAATCCCAGGGACGGGGGAGCCTGGTGGGCTTCCGTCTATGGGGTCACACAGAGTTAGACACGACTGAAGCAACTTAGCAGCAGCAGAGAGGCTACATAGATGACAAGTCAGCACATGAGAAGATGTTCAACAGA
This sequence comes from Bison bison bison, assembly GCF_000754665.1. Classification (NCBI taxonomy): domain Eukaryota; kingdom Metazoa; phylum Chordata; class Mammalia; order Artiodactyla; family Bovidae; genus Bison; species Bison bison. The sequence goes on along the minus strand of NW_011494822.1, from coordinate 370,185 downwards.
ATTAGCCATAAGTAAAATGCGTGGTTAGATAGTATCACAGACTCAATGGACATGAGCAAACTCTGGGAGATAGTGGAGGACAGGGAAGCCTGGCATGCTGCAATCTGTGGGGTCTGCAAAAAGTCAGACATAACTGAGCAACTGAACAACAGTGCAAATTAAAGCCACAGTGAGACACCACTACATACCTAACCTATTACTAAAAAACACCATCCCACATCCTGATGAGGTGGAGGAACTGGAACTCATACTGTGCTGGAGGGAATGTAAAATGGTACAACCACGTTGGAAAATAGCTGCACAATTCTTAAAACATATACTTAACACTCCTAGTTATTTGCCAAAAGATAAAGTCCGTATGAAGAGTTCTACATGAATGTTCATAGTAGCTTTATTTGTAATAACCCAAAGCTGGCAACAACTCACATGCCCATCAATAGGTAAGTGGATAAATGATTATTCATATAATGAAATATTGCTCAGCAACAAAAAGCAATTCACTATCTGATACACAACACTGATACACCTCAAAATGCTTATGTTGAGTGCAAGACAAAAAATGTATGCTTTCATTTATATAGAATTCTAGAAAATGTAACCTACAGAAATCTGTAAGTAGCAGATCAGTGGGAGTGGGGTTTGGCAAGGAGGGATTTGAGGGGTTTCAAAGGTGCATGAAAAAATGGGGCAGGGAGGGTGTGTGTGTGTGATGGATGTTTGCTGTCTTGATGGAGTTCTGGTTTGACATGTCAGAATTTAACGAGTTGTGCAGTTTGCTGCATGTTAAATTACAGTTCTACTTTAAAAAGTAGTATGTTCATACATTCTCGCCAGTGGACCATTTCATACATTCTCTTTCTTTAAAGCACCTCCTCCTCCTCCTTCCAGACTTTTGGCTGATGGTTTTCCTATTTCAGCTAGAAGATAGACGCAATCAGAAGAGAACTTCTCACAGGCTCACACCATCACCCCTGCCCGTTGTGTTTACCAGTCCCCAGGCAGCCTCCCCTTCTCCAGAACAGGTCAGACCTCAGGACCTTTGCACTTGCTGTTGGCCATACATTAATATCCAAGCTTTCCCCAACCTCATTTCTACACTAAAATGTCTGTTTTAGGGAGTCTCATCTAAAATTGTAGCTACTGGAGCACTCCTGTTTCCAGCTTTTTTCTCTTTCATATTTAGTAATATTGTACAGTTTACTTATCTCATTTGTACTTGCATGTTTTTCCTCACTTGAATATAAGCCCCAGAGATTAAAAAAAACCCCAAAACTATTTGGGGATTACTACACAGCTTCCCTGGTGGCTCAGATGGTAGAGAATCTGCCTATAATGCAGGAGATTAATCCCAGATTAATCAATCCCTGGGTCGGGAAGATCCCCTGGAGAAGGGAATGGCTACCCACTCCAGTATTCTTGCCTGAAGAATCCCGTGGATAGAGGAGCCTGGTGGGGTACAGTCCATGGGGACACGACTGAGTGACTTTCATTTTACTTTTTTTTTTTTTTTAACTATTTCAGGACTGGGCCATATTGGGCATCGAGTAAATATTGTTAAGTAAATGAATGGATCAGAATCAAAATAATGTATATATGGTTAAAATCTGAAAACCATCCTCCAGAGGCAAGCACTTGTCAGTAGTTTGGTGTTTGTTCCAGACTCTGTGTAAGCATGTGTCCACAGGTACTTTTATCAATACCTGTGTCAGGTGGCATGAGCCCTGGGCAGCTCTGTGGCGTGCTTCTTTTCCCTTCATATTACTGAACATCTTTTTATCTCAGTACATAAGTAGCTGTCCCATTGAAAAATTTGTAGCTGTATTGTATTCCATTGTGTGAATAAGATTATGATTTAAGTTTTCTGAAAGAATTAACTCATTTTATTACATGCTACAGTAAACATTTTTGTCCATATTACTTAGTATTTCTGTAGGATAAATTCCTAGAAGACTGCTAATCATCAAACATATTTAAAGTGCCACGTTGCCCCATTAACACTTCTCTCTCTCAGTGTATGAAATTCCTTGTTTTCCCATAACGTTAAATAGTGCCTATTTTCAGTTTTGCAAGTGCTCTGAATTTCGAATCGTGTGTCTTCACTTGCCAGGTAGGCTTCATTTTAAGTTGCCCAGTCGAGGAGTTGTGTTTGGGGCCTCATGCCTCTAGGGAAGGAAGGAGGGCTTGTCGGTGGCCCCTCCTGGATATAGTTCAGTCTATTGATTTAGCAGGTCTTCATCTTCGTGCCCAGAGAAGGCAATGGCACCCCACCCCGGTACTCTTGCCTGGAAAATCCCATGGACGGAGGAGCCTGGTAGGCTCCATGGGGTTGCGAAGAGTTGGACACGACTGAGCGACTTCACTTTCACTTTTCACTTTCATGCATTGGAGAAGGAAATGGCAACCCACTCCAGTGTTTTTGCCTGGAGAATCCCAGGAACGGGGAGCCTGGTGGGCTTCCGTCTATGGGGTCGCACAGAGTCGGACACGACTGAAGCGACTTAGCAGCAGCAGCAGCAACAGCGGCTTCGTGCCTGGAGGCGGGAAAGGAGAGGTCGGTCTCAGGCCTGTTTTTCCCAGTGTGGGTGTTAAGGCCACCTTGCAGCAGCCAGCCAGGAGACCCGGAAACTAGGCTTCACACCTTGTATGCTACCCTAGTCAGCAGCCACCAGAATGGAACAGTTTCTCCTACCCTCGGACCCCAAAGCTATCGTATCGGGAAAAAAAAAAAAAAGTAACTTATTTTCTCCCAGGCCCAATTAGATCGGCTCAACCCCACCATCTTATTTAGGAAAACAAGTTAAAATCTTTCGGCTGGAAACTGCCACTCTCTAAAGTGACTTTTAAACCGTTATCTGAAGAATGAGTTTACCGAGGGTGCCGACTGGGTCCGGGCCACTGGGAACAGCGCGTGCGAAGGCGTGGAGGTCAGACACGTGCTGGACAAACGGCCAGGGGCTAGGTTCCCGCAGGGAGTCTCGGGCCGCGGGCACATGTCAGCTCCCAGGACCTCAACGGCTTCCTTCCACGGAGGCCAAGAGGCATCTCGTTCCAAAGCTTCACCGAGCCAGTGCAAAGGAAAGGAGGGCCTTTTTCGAATTCGCCGCTCACAGTTCGTAGTGGGAAATCGATCCAAACGTCCTCTTATTTTAATTGAAATGTTCCGCTAGTGCATCTGTAAACTACCCGTTTACGCAAAGCGGGCGCCGAAGCCAGACTGCGCAAGCACATCGCTCCCCCGACACCAGACCAGCACAAGCGGCCAATCCCGGCTCGAGGCGTGTGCGCCTGCGCGACGCCAGAGGGGCGGAGCCCACGCGCGCGTCTCGGTTGCCTGGTTACCGCTGCGCGACAATTAGGAAGGGCAGTTGGCCCTCATTTTCAGAGGAGCCTGCGGAGGAGCGGTAAGATCCCTTCGCCGCCGCCCGCGCCTCGGAAATTCGGACCCTTGGCCCGCCTCCAAACCCGAGACCCCCCGCCCCAGTCCGCGCCCCACTCCAAACCCAGGGAGACACGGACGGCCTGGCCTGGCCCAATTTAACTCCGGGACCCCGACCTGGTTCCGAATCCGGGACCCACACCCCCCAGACCACCGGCCCCGGCCAGGCTCTAAACTCGGGACCTGGGACCTCGGCCCCGGAGCCCCTTGGCAGGCACGTCTCCCGCGCGCCCCAGGCTGACCGATTCGCCCTTCCTCTCCCCCTTCCCCCACCTCAGCACACCTTGGTTCTTCCAGCTTGGTTCTGGTCTGCGGAGAGCGATGCCGCTTCCCGACACGATGTTCTGCGCGCAGCAGATCCACATCCCCCCCGAGCTGCCGGACATCCTAAAGCAGTTCACCAAGGCTGCGATCCGCACCCAGCCCGCCGACGTGCTCCAGTGGTCCGCGGGGTAAGCCCTCCTTGGGCCAGCCCTCCTTGGGCCAGCACCTGCAAGAGCCGGCCCGTCGGCATGTCCAATCGTGCCTAGTGAACCCTCCTACCTGGACCAGTGGTCCAACCCTCAGGACACAGACCGAGTACCGATAGAACTTAACATCGGTGGCATCTACACCTAAATATCTGTCTAGGAAACATCATTGACCATGAGACCATGATGACCATGACATCAAATCTCATTGACCATGAGACCAGAAATTACTGCACAATGCCCATTTATCTACGTAGTGACACCTCCATTCTTAGAGAGTGGTGTTTATGCAGGTAGACTGAATAACACGGGATAAAAAGGTTTTGCATTGTGTTATAAAAGTCAAACTGTCACAGTCCCTTTATTTTACTTGTGAAATGATTTTACAAAGAGAAATCTTACGCTTATGTTCCTTGTCATCAGAGAATCCTCCAGGATTAGGTACTTGTTGAGTTTGTTGGAACCAGAGGGACTGGCTCCAGTTAGAGTAAACATCCCAAGAATGCAGTAAGGTTAAACTGTCCATCATAGTTCACAGCACAAGAGACTTGACAGTTTCTTGCAGCAAACATTCTAACCATTTCCAGGAACAGATTATCAATACTTTTAAAGTCACAAGTCAACAGACCTTTTGTGTGTGTGTGTGTGTGTGTGTGTGTGTGTGTGTGCGAGCATGCGCACTCAGCCCTGCTCAGTTGTGTCCGACTCTTTGTGACTCTCTGGACCGTAGCCCACCAGGTTCCTCTGTCCGTGGAATTTTTCAGGAAGAATACTGGGGTGGGTTGCCGTTTATTCTCCAGGCAGAGATCTCTACCCAGAGATTGAACCCAAGTCTCTTGCGTCCCCTACTTTGGTAGGAGGATTCTTTGCCCCAGCAGACTTTAGAATCATTAAAATACATCCTGATGCTTTTACAGGAAAGCTCTTTGTCCTTTTGCAGTAAACAGACTCAGATTCAGAAACTCAAATCTGTGGTCACAAGAATCAGTAGAAATTTAACTTATTCTTTTTTTTTTTTTAGTAATGAGAGTGTCAAATTTTGCTGAACTTCTCTATGAATTGTATGACCAAAGTGAATTATTATTAGGACGGCTGTAACAGATAGCCACCAAATGTGATGGCTTAAAACAACAAACATCTCTGTTCTCACAGTTCTGGAAGCCGAAAGTCCAAATTCAGTTTCACCAGGCTACACTCAGGATATTGCTGGGGCTTTGCTCTCAGCTGGTAAAGAATCCGCCTGCACTGTGGGAGACCTGGGTTCGATCCCTGGGTTGTTGGAAAGATCTCCTGGAGAAGGGAAAGGTTACCCACTCCAGTATTCTGTCCTGGAGAATTCCATGGACTGTATAGTCCATGGGGTCACAGAGTCGGACACGACTGAGCACCTTTGACTTTTACTTGCTCTCTCTGGAGACTCTAGGGAGAATTCGACCCCTCCCCTTGCCTTTTCCAGCTTCTGGAGCTGCATTCCTTGTGTTGTTGGGCTCCTGGGTCCTTCCTCCATCGCCAGCACTGTGGCGTTCTCACATGTACCTCTGCCTCCCTCCTCTAGGAACACTTGTGATTGCATTTAGGAACCATCCAGATAGTCCTGGATGGTGTTCCCAGCTCAAAATCCTCTCTCAAATACATGAGAAACTTTGAGCAAGTATTTGCTCAAAATACATGCAAACTCCCTGTTGCCATGTAAAATAAGATCTGCAGCTTCTGGGATCAGGGCCAGGGTATCTTTGGGGCCCTCACTGCTCCTACCAGACGAGGCTGCTGGTTAACCAGTACTTTACCTCTGACAAATGCTTCTGAAAGACTCTTTCAAGGTTCTTGCCCAAAATCGTGGTCTCTGGGTTTTTTTTTTTAATAATTCATTTTATTTATCTGTTTTTTTCTTTTTAGTTATGCTGAGTCTTTGTTGCTGTACACTGGCTTTCCCTGGATGTGGAGAGCGGAGGTTACTCTCTAGTTGCTGTGCTCAGGCTTCTCACTGGGGTGGCCTCTCGTTGCAGAGCACAGACGCTAGGGCGCATAGGCTTCAGTAGCTGCAGCATTTGGGCTCAGTAGTTGCGGCTCCTGGGCTGTAGAGTATGGGCTCCATAGTTGTGGTGCATGGGCTTAGTTGCTCTGTGGCATGTGGGATCTTCCCAGACCCGGGACTGAACCCGTGTCTCCTGCGTCGGCAGGCAGATTCCCATCCCTTGGGCCACCAGGGAAGTCTGTGGACTCTGGTTTTAACCATTATTCAAGCCTAAATAAAAGATACAGCTGTTTCAAAAGAGTTTATTCATATTTTACCAAACCTTCCAAGATTTATTTATTTTTTCTTCTTGGAATGTTATATTTGGTAACACTTTAGAGGCAGCGCTTTTAAGCTTCACTTTAATTGAAAAGGCTTAATCAAGAACCTTCTGAATGTTCCATGCCACTAATTTCATTTTTAAGAACAATTTTGGAGTTGAGGAGAAAAAGCAGGCATTGTTCACGTGTCTCTGCTCACTCAGAACAGAATCTGTTAGGCAGAGATGTTGTTCAGGAGAACGTAAAGTGGTCTTTGAAAGATTTTGTAGCAATTGGGGTTAAGACAAGGCAGGAGAGGAAACAGCCTATGACACAAGGACCACGATAGGAAGGAAAAACGACGAGAAACCAAGCAGGGAGCCAGGATGCATGGGGAAATGACTGCTGCGGAAGGCTCTAGCAGGCACTCACGGGAGGGTTCTTGTCAGACGAGGTTGTCAGGAGGCAAAGGTGGGCCAGCCTGGCTCCCAGACTCTGCTGTGATTCCGGAGCCCATTGGCTGCACCTTATTATGTCATTGAGCCCTAAAGGCTTTTGCTCACATGTGCCTTCTGTGCCTGTGACATAAATTGGCCTGGCCGCTCAAGCAGGCCTCCTCCACCCTGGCTCTGATGATGCTTTGACTATCCAGACCTTTGTCAGCAAAATGATGCTTTTTAATACACTGTCTAGGTTGGTCATAGCTTTTCTTCCAAGGAGCAAGCGTCTTTTAATTTCTTGGCTGCAGTCACCAAAAGCTCCCTGGGGGAGTGTGAGGCTGTCCTGTGTATTGTAGGCCCTTAGCAGCCTGCTGACCTGCACCCACCAGGTGCCAGTAATACCAGTCAGCCCCGGCTGTGAAAACCAACGGGGCCTCCAGGCACTGCCCGTGCCTTCTTGGGGAGGGGGCAATGCTCTAGAGGCTGCCCCAAACCTGGGGCCTGCTCTGATGGCTGATGAGGAATAATCTGGGTTGTTGTTGTTCAGTCGCTCAGTCGTGTCTGAATCTTTGCGACCCCATGGACTGCAGCATGCTAGGCCTCTGTATCCATCACCAACTCCCAGAGCTTACTCAGACTCACGTCTATCAAGTCAGTGATGCCATCCAACCATCTCATCCTCTGTCGCCCGCTTCTCCTCCTGCCTTCAATCTTTCCCAGCATCAGGGTATTTTCCAATGAGTCAGCTCTTTGCATTAGGTGGCCAATGTATTGGCGTTTCAGCTTCAGCATCAGTCCTTCCAATGAACACCCAGGACTGATCCCCTTTAGGATGGACTGGTTGGATCTCCTTACAGTCCAAGGGACTCTCAAGAGTCTTCTCCAACACCACAGTTCAAAAGCATCAATTCTTTGGCACTCAGCCTTCTTTATAGTCCAACCCTCTTATCCATACATGACCATTGGAAAACCCATAGCTTTGACTATACAGACCTTTGTCAGCAAACTGATGATTTTTAATATGCTGTCTAGGTTGGTCATAGCTTTTCTTCCAAGGAGCAAGCATCTTTTAATTTCTTGGCTGCAGTCACCATCCACAGTGATTTTGGAGCCCCCCAAAATGAAGTCTGTCACTGTTTCCATTGTTTCCCCATCTGTTTGCCATGAAGTGACAGGACCAGATGCCATGATCTTAGTTTTTTGAATGTTGAGCTTTAAGCCAACTTTTTCACTCTTTTTCACTTTCATCAAGAGGCTCTTTAGTTCTTCTTTGTTTTCTGCCATAAGGGTGGTGTCATCTGTATATCTGAGGCTATTGATATTTCTCCCTACAGTCTTGATTCCAGCTTGTGCTTCATCCAGCCCAGCATTTTTCATGATGTACTCTGCATACAAGTTAAATAAGCAGGGTGACAATAGATGAAAACCCCAATTAGGATTAACATGGTCACATGAAGCACCCTTCCCCCAGCCTGGCCCTTTAGGTCTTCGGATCTACATTTGTTTAACTCACAGCTGCCTGCCTCTTAACTTTCCCTCAAACTATCAAGTTAACGAAATATGACTGTATTTGTCCTAAAAGCATGAAAACAAAATTGAATTTGAGGGGTGGAGAGAGAAAAAGGGTGTGAGATATAAAATTCCTTTTAGTCTGTTGAATGTCTATTTACCTACACTTCGTTACATGTTCTGAGATGTTTCTAATTATTCACATATCTAAAAATTTTTATTGGAATAGAGTTTATTTACAGTGCTTTTTTAGTTTCGAGTGTATAGAAAAGTGATTCAGTTATATATATATCCATTTTTTTTAAGATTCTTTACCCATATGTAGGTATGTGTTTGTATTAGTTGCTCTGCTGCTGCTGCTGCTAAGTCACTTCAGTCGTATCTGACTCTGTGCGACCCCATAGACGGCAGCCCACCAGGCTCCGCTGTCCCTGGGATTCTCCAGGCAAGAACACTGGAGTGGGTTGCCATTTCCTTCTCTAATGCATGAAAGTGAAAAGTGAAAGTGAAGTCGCTCAGTCTCGACCCCATGGACTGCAGCCCACCAGGCTCCTCCATCCATGGGATTTTCCAGGCAGGAGTACTGGAGTGGGGTGCCATTGCCTTCTCCGATTAGTTGCTCAGTTGTGTCCAATTCTTTGCGACCCGTGGACTATATAGCCTGCTAGGTTTCTCTGTCCAAGGAATTTTCCAGGCAAGAATGCTGTTGTGGGTAGCCATTCCCTTCTCCAGAGGATCTTCCCAACCCAGGGATCGAATCCAGGTCTTCTGCATTGCAGGCAGATTCTTTATCATCTGAGCTACCTGGGAAGCACCCTTTACCCCTATAGGTTCTTAGAGAATCCTGAGTAGAGTCCCTTTGCTATACAGTAGGTCCTTGTTATATATATTTTTATGTAGTAGTGGGTGTATGTCAGTCTCCCAGTTTATCCCTTCTCTCCACATTTCCCCTTGGGTAACCACAGTTTTTCATATCTTTTATATTATTCCTGTGACCCTGGATGGTTTGGTGTTTTATTTTCCTGGGCATATCGTTTCTTTGATGGTGGGAGAGTGATGTGGGCAGCAAATGGCATTGTTTCAGGAGCCGGTCTGCACTGACACACGCCCCGGGGTAGAGTTTTGCAGAGACCCCACGTGGCACCCCTCCCCCTCCCACAAGAAACTCGATGTGCACCCCTTCCTGAGTTGTTGCCCCAAACTCTCTCCACGCCCTGCTTGTTCCCAGGATTAGCAGCCATATCCACGTCCCAGAAAGGAATAATTAAGGGGATAAAAAAGTACCAATCAGGAAAAGTGAAGGGTAGGGAATGTCAGCGCCTGACTCAGCCAATCAGGTGACTTCCCTGCTCCAGGGGGTTTCTCAGACCCGAATAGGCAGAGATGCTTGAAATCCTGCCCCTCAAAAAGCGGCAGGGCCAAGTCTGCAGCTGTCCAAGTGGCATGACCTTGCACGCGACCTTGCACTTGAGTTCATACGGGGCCCTGACCTCCACCTCCTCTGGCAGCGTCTCTGGCCTGGATGGGTGTTTGGTTGGTAAAAGCAGCACCTGTTATTGGAGACCCCCAGGCGTGCCAGCCGGGGGGTCCCTGAGTCTGGAGCTGCCGTTGTCCCTATTGTGCAGACAGGGAAACTGAGGCACAGGAGAAGGTGCAGTCCAAGAGCTGAGTGGAGAAGCCAAGAGGGGAGCCCAGGCCAGGGGCCCCAGCCCGGTCCTCCCTCGTCACGGCCTCCCTCTGGGGTCGGTGATGAAAGTGCCTGAATTTGAGGGCTGCTTGTGTGTCGATGAATCCGCCTGTCAGTGCAGGAGATGTGGGTTCAATCCCTGGGTTGGGAAGATCCGCTGGAGAAGGAAGTGGCAATCCACCCCAGTATTCTTGCCTGGAGAATCCCATGGACAGAGGAGCCTGGAGGGCTACAGTTCATGTGGTTGCAAAGAGTTGGACACGACTGAGCGATTGAACAACAGCATGTGTCGGTGAAGCTTCAGAGATGTCTGTTGTTGTTTCAGGTATTTTTCAGCTTTGTCAAGAGGAGATCCACTGCCTGTGAAGGACAGAATCGAAATGCCCATGGCCACTCAGAAAACAGACACAGGCCTGACTCAAGGACTCCTTAAAGTTTTGCATAAGCAGGTATCAGAGTCTGTGATCAGTCAGCTGAGCTTGAGATAAAGCTTCAAGACCTCCATGGTCATCTATCCACAGCCCTGTGTCCCCTGCAGGGAACCTTTGAAATTTATTCTCAAGGAGGGAATCTTGAATTCAGTGACCTTCCTCTGGTTTAAAGAACCCAAGATCACTGTTCACAATTATATAGACATACATTTTCTTTTTTTTAAGTACTTGCATTAAGATGCAAGAGGCTGTTGGACCAAAAAGAAAGGTTTGAAAATATGGAATTTCAGATATGGGGTTTGCAAGATCCTTTTTGAAATATGAGTTTAAAAACTATGCTAAACGTGATAAGCTGCCACCTTCTTCATCTGAAGGGGTATCTGGTTTCTAGCCCTCCTGAAAGCCCTCGAGACCCACCAGCTCACTTGCAGAGTTCGTAGAAAGTGTGTTTTATCGGAATGATCCGGCCGTATTGCCAAAACTGAGATCAGTGGTAGAGCCCTGAGTTTTAAAGTAGCTTGTCCCCATTATGTGTTCCTGACCAGGGTGCTGACTTCTACACATGGGATCTCCCATGGCTTTCTTGCTTAAGGGAAAGCGAATAACCACAGAAAGGGAGAGGTAATCTGGGGAAAGACACGAGAAAATTGCTCAAAGCTCTTCCATGCAGAATACTGCTAGCAGATCACAGAAGTCACCTATTTTTCATCAACTTGTCTTAAAATAGTAGAAGGAATACATTTATTTTCTGGGTTAAAATTTCTCCCGTTTAACTGTCAGCATGATGCAGAGTTGGATTTCATTTGGTCTGTTGAAGTTTATTTGTGTTGTGAAGTGTTACAGACAGACAGACAGACAATCAGGCTCCTCACGTCCGTGTGCTCATTTCATTAAGTCGTAACATGATGCCGTGTTCGCTTCACAGTCCTTTTTTCTCTCAAGAGGTAACTTGTTGCCAGTCTCTAGTTCCCAGTACCACCCCGCCCTCCGCTTCCCTGCTCATGCACCCCAGCTCCCACGGCACACACACAACCCAACCCCCCTCCCCTCCCCTAGTGGTGGGCTAACGGTGTAGTGAATTCAGAGTTCATCTTTGAATGGGGATAGGTACTCTATTTAAGTCTTCGAAAGCATTATGTGAGTTCTTGGGTCCTCAACTTAACATCGGTTATGTCATGCTGTGTTTTCCAAATAGTGTAGCCACAAGGAATATGTGGACTTAGCAGATCTTGAGCAGAAATGGAAAAATTTGTGCCTGCCTGTAGAAAAATTCAGAGCTCTCCTGCAGCTGGATCCTTGCGAAGACAAAATCGAGTGGATAAAATTTTTAGCACTTGGATGCAGCATGCTTGGTGGGGTACGTACCTACAAATAGCCTATTAATAATTCTGAGTGATCATGGGCCTACCATCCAAATAATTTAGGTGTTTCAGCAACTGTAAGAACACTCTCACTTTAGTAACTCTCATGACTTTAGTCATTTTGTCTTAGGCAATTTTTTTCAGATGCTTATTATATTTTAGGCTTGTAGTTACTTTAACTTACAGAAGTTAAATACTTATGAGTGCCTCAATATAAAAGATGTTAACAGTAGATAAAATATGTAGATACTGTGAAAATGTGTTTAGTGTTTAGAAGAGAATGCATCAATGACTTTTATTAAACTATACATCATTTGACAAATTGATAGGTTTCCCTCCTGTACAAAAAGGAATAAAATTATCTTCTATTTTAGTTAAAATCTATTATTAGTAACTTACAGCAGTTAAAATCGATTATTAGTAACTTAAAGCAGATATCTTGCTGATGTTAAGAAGTATAACCCATACGGGTTTAGGACCGAAGACACAGACATCCCTCCAGTCTGTGAACTGAGAAGGGCAGTGGGTTTGGTGGGGAAGGGCTGGAAATCTAGAGCCTGTCTTCAGCTCTAGAATTTGAGTCGCCACGTGAAACACAGGGGTCAAGTCCACTTTCAGTGTGTGAAGAAAAGCGCTGAGAAGAGAGCCAGCTCCCTTTACCGCGGAGACCAGGCGTGCAACCCCGTCCCTTGAGTCTTTGGACCCCAGAGCACATACCTGGCTACTCCTTAGTCCTTGCTTCACGGGGCACCCTCATCTTGGGTCCCCGCACAAGCCTCTTTGATTCCATTTTAACTCTTTAGAAGTACTTCGTCTGACACTACTTCACAGGACCACTGACAGCTAAGCGCCTGCAGCTAACCTTCCATCCTATCCCTGCACTGCCCTCCGCGTCAAGCCTCGGCTGCCCTGAGCTCCTGCTTCCCGTTGAGCGCATATGGACCCCCAAGAGATACTTGATTTAATTTTAGCTGGTTTTAGCTTTATGTTGTTACTAATCTTCTGGAACTTTTCTTTGATTCCAAATTCGATTTTTTTCCTCTGCCTGGCTGTAGACGCTATGGTTCATTTGCCCCACCCCTCTGCTATGTAGTGCCTGCTCTGCGAATATCGTGCCCTTTACCACCTCTGTTCATGGCCCCAGTGAGAAACTCGGAAACCCCAGAAAAGTCAGGAGTCAGGCTGGCTGCTCCCTTTTGTGGTGTCCATGCCCACAGGTGGTGTTTCCCGTCAGCCCTGGGCTGGACAACCCATACCCAGTTGCCACCTGTCTCTGGGCTCCGAGGCCACTGAGGAGAATCACAGCGGGGTGTCACTGAGAAGGACAAAGATGCATTTAGTTACTGGAGGAAATTTTATGTGGCTTTGTTCATCCGGAGCTCCTGGAAAGGGAGATTTTAATAACATAAAATGAATACCTAATATTTGATTTGATGGTTTATTCCTCTAAACTTGGTTTATGAGGCTTAGATTTTTATAAAGATGGGAAATCAGAATATTTCATCTTTGGGGGAATCCATCTTTGTAACTGCTCCCTCCCAAATCAGGAGAATCAGGCGCTAGATTTCAAACCAGACCAGCTCGTGTTTTGCAAGAGGAGGCCTCTTAGCCGTGTGTGAGGCGTGACGCTAGATGGAGACATTTGTTAAGGATGGAGCTTCCCTTCCGGACTGAAGTCTGGGCAAGTGACGGGGAAAGAGCACGCTCGCTTCTCTCTTCTTCCCTTAACGTGTCGCTCAGCCCGTCAGCCCGTCAGCCTGTGGGGGTCCGGCACTGGCCCCTGACTAAGCCACCTGGGCCCTGAGTCTTTGCTGTGGGCCGTTGACTCTCTCCTATTTCTCTGCAGGGAGCCGACCCTGGGGAGGGGGTTCAGGTGCGAAAGTCCCCTGCTCCTCTGCCAGGCAGAGTTCAGAGCCTGGGGTGCCCTCTCTGTCCTGGCCTGCCCCCCCCAAAAAACCCAGGGCAGGGCTAGCTGTGTGCCACGGGGGCCGTGATGGGCCAGCCCCAAGGGGACTTGTGCTCTGTTGACCCACCGATGCCCGTGTTGGTGGGACAGCTTGGAGACGTCCCAAAAGCCTGGCGCTGTGATTTCCGGGAGATGGCTCTTCAGGCAGATTGGCACCTTAGCACTTGTCTTTATGCTTAGAAGAAGGAAACGTTCAGAAAGGAGCCAGTGAAGAACTGAAGCAGGATGAGGAGGAGGAATTCCTCGTGGATCACTGCAGTCCACTTCTGCACACGCAGGACTGCCGTGAAGCTGGAATCTGGTCACTCTGCCTCACTGTGACGCAGCAACTCTGGCTGCCCCACCTGTGGTGTCTCTTGGCTTGTGGCTTTTCAGGATCTCTTTGGAGTCTCTCTAGTTGGATGGGTTGAGTCCTCTGCAAAGACTGGAACCTTCTCTGAGATTTCCAAGCCATATGTCTCATTCCTTCCATGGATGTCTGTCGATTGCAGCTTGGTGTGGGCTTTGCTCTGAGTGCCAGGGGATCTCGACACCCCACGGGCGACATCTGGTATATCCTCTGAGCCCCAAGTGCTGCTCTGGTTCTCGAGTGCAAGCTTCAGATGTGACTGGGGGCAGGGCATGGGAGCAAGAGCATCAGGGGGCTCTGCCCCAGGAGCCTCGGCCATGGGCAGAGGGCCTGTCTCCCAAGGTGCATGATCGCTGGGTGAGATGACCACAAGTCTGTGTTGTGACCTTCAGCTTACATTTCTGCTGTCCCATCAATGTCCTAAGAGGTGGGTCAACATTTTTCATCTGTTTTTTTTTAAGTATGGAGATCTTTTTTATAATATGAAAAAGTTGAAAGTGGACCATAAGGAAGACTGAGCACTGAAGAATTGATGCTTTCAAACTTGTGGTGTTGGAGAAGACTCTTAAGAGTCCCTTGGACAGCAAGGAGACCAAAGCAGTCCATCCTAAAGGAAATCAGTCCTGAATATTCGTTGGAAGGACTGATGCTGAAGCTGAAACACCAATACTTGGCCATCTGATGTAAAGAACTGACTCACTGGAAAAGACTCTGATGCTGGGAAGGATTGAAGACAGGAGGAGAATAGGGCGACAGAGAATGAGATGGTTGGATGGCATCACCGATCTGATAGACATGAGTTTGAGTAGGCTCTGGGAGATGATGGACAGGGAGGCCTGGTGTCCTGCAGTCCATGGGGTCGCAAAGAGTCGGACACGACTGAGCGACTGAACAACAAGAGCAAAACCGTCGTGGACCAAATCCACCTTCCCAGCTGCCCCGCACAGGACTGAGAAAAGTGCAGTGACGAACTACTCCTCCAACTCTGGTTCATCTTTGAACTTCCTCATTCATGGGAGTGTCCCTCCGTGTGTACAGCTGAAAATATACGTGTGTCATCTGGACGTACTGCTTATGGATGACCGTCGTCTCCAGTGTTTCTCACCGGGTGTGGGAATGTTTGGAGCCCTTGTCTGTTTTCTCTTTAATCCTCCAAGCAGCCCTCTGAGGAAAGCCGTGATCTAGGAACCTGTGGGCTGGAGGGCTGAGCGGAGTGGAGGGCAGGGGGAGGCGGCGGGGTGGGATTCGAACTCAGACCACAGGCTCCGGAGCCGCCGCTCCTGGTGGACACGGTGGGGGGAGGGACCCCTGTGATGACTCTGTAGCCCAGGCAGTGTGCCGTTGGGACACGCCCCAGAGAGTGACAACTCCTCGGCCTTCCCCTCGGTACCGTTTTATACCCTTAAAGTGAAAAGAAAGAAAGAAAGTGAAGTTGCTCAGTCATGTCTGACTCTTTGCAACCCCATGGACTGTAGCCCACCAGGCTCCTCCATCCATGGAATTCTCCTGGCAAGAATATTGGAGAGGGTTGCCATTTCCTTCTCTAGGGGATCTTCCCAACCCAGGGATTGAACCCGGGTCTCCCGCGTTGCAGGCAGATGCTTTACTGTCTGAGCCACCAGGAAAGCCCTGTCCTAAGGTGATCTGCTCCCTAAAACACTGTGTGCCAGCCTGCCAACAGCATTCACCCTGGAGGCCTCAGGCCCCTGTCCCGCCCAGCTGCGGGCCGCCCATGGGCTCTGGTGTCTCTGAGCACCCGTCTGGTCCCCTCCAGGCCGTGCTCTCCCCTGGTTCAGGTTCCCAGGGGGGCCTCCGGAGCCCGTCTGGAGATGCTCACCTGTGAGCCTCAGGCCACAGGCTCATGTACCAACTGCCTCCCAGCTAGGAGACAGCTGCCCCTGCCCACTGCACCCCGGCTGAGCGTCCACTCTGTGGGGCCGGGGGTGGTGGGGTCAGCAGTTGCTGGGCGTGCTGGCCCCTCTGTCCCTCCAGCCCGAGGCACCGGCTTCACTCACATCCGAGAACGTGGCACTGGCCACGAGCCCCAGGCCCGCGCTGTAAATGAGGAAGCTTGTGAGGAAAGGAAGTGAAACGGGGTGGGGGGCGCTTCTTTAAAAATGAGACCTGGGGGTCAGTGCCACTGCCCGACATTGAGTTGGGTGTCCCCCCGGAGCTCTGGCCGCAGGGCGGGAGCGAGTGCCCCCACCGTGTCCTGACTGTGTTCAAAAGGTCAGGCAGAGTGTGGTCCATGTTGTTCATTCCCTGCAGCTAAAAGGGACCCAGTGGGGGTGATAAGGTGGATCGAGGTGTCGTCGGGACAGCAGCTGCAACTCGGAGACTGCAGGGACCCACGGGCCCAGCACTGCAGGTGCTCGGGAGGCCAGGTCTCTTCTGTGTCTCCACTCGCATCTGAGATGAGGCTTCGGCATGCACGGGCTTCCCTGGTGGCTCAGACGGTAAAGAATCCACCTGCCAACGCAGAAGATGTTAGAGACGCAGGTTTGATCCCTGGGTCGGGAAGATCCTCTGGAGGAGGGAACTGGCAGCTCACTCCAATATCCTTGCCTGGAGAATCTCATGGACAGAGGAGCCTGGAGGGCTATGGTCCCCGGGGTCACAAAGAGTCGGACACGACTGAGCAACTGACACTTTCAGGCGTGCACGCTGGGCTGGCAACACTGCAGCCGCCACCTCCTGGACCAACCACCAGCCAGAGAATAACGAGCAGCGGGTTAGTGGGGCCACTGCCCAGGAGATGGGTCCTTGTAGCTGGCAAGCAAGTAGCCTTAGGACCCACGACCCTTAGGGTGAGAGAGCTGTTGTAGGGAACAGAGTTCCCAAGCCAGGCACGTTGCCTAATGAGTCCTTGTGGACATAGAAACTGCTGCGAGTCTGCGTCGGAAATGTTAGCACCGGTAATGTCATCGCATCTTTGCGGGGGAAGTGAGGCCAGCGTGTTTGGATGCATTTTTCTTTTCCCCCTAAAATACCTCTTCCTCGGAAGCGCTGGAGCAGCATTCATGAAGAAGAGCGTCTGCTCTGGCTCCATGCCAGCTTCCTCCACCCCTCAGCTCTGCTGTAGGCCCCCAGCCCCGCCTCGATGACTGTCATCCGGTGTGTGGGCTCAAACAGCAGGATCTAACAGAGCGACTAGTCTCTGAGACATTTCAAGCAGGGAACCTGTAAAATACACAACTCTCTGTTCACCCAGTCCTCCCTGGGGACGGTCTTTCGGGGAGACGGTGCGTGCGGTGGTCCCTGCAGAAATGAATAAATGAACGCCACCATTGTTTCTAACTAGAGCATCCCCTTACCCCCAGAGCTGGGCAAACGTCAGGACTGTGGGGTTGTCCACTCACCCCCAGCATCCTGTCTCAGCGGGGGCCATCGGTCGGGGTCGGGGTGGACGGTGGTGGTTTGCAGACACCCCGAGTCCCAGCAGCTGGCGGGGGCGGGGGGCAGTGTGCACCCATGGTCCAGGCTCACCCCTGGCCGATGTGTGTCACCCCCTGCCACCTGCTCCCCAAGCCAGCCCAGAGGTGGGATGTGCTGGTCAGGGCTGGGCTCAGGATGCCGACTACTGGATTCCCGTCCCAGCTGGCTCACCTGGGCGAGTGACCCGGCCTCTCGGCTTCCTTGACCCCATCTTGCACGGTCACCATGAGGAGTGAGTGAGATGCCCAGTCCATCTCTCAGGGTTCCTGCTGTGTGGTGATGCCAGGCCGTTAGCACTTTCTGGGCACATTTCGGTGCCCCTGCCTTGCTCCTCCCACTGTGGAAAGCACCACTGGTTTCTCTCTGATGCTCACTGTGAGACCCTGGTCCAGCCCCTGGTGGTTGACGAAGCTGGTGTGTAGTAAGAGGACCTCAGGGAGGCCCTGTATCAGGGCCTGTTTCAGCAGCCCGTCAGAGCTCAGGGGGGCTCTGGCCAGCAGCTGGCCAGAGGCCAGTCCCCCTCGTGGTCTTATAGCCTCAGGAAGTGAGTTCTTCCCACCCCCTCGGGAAGCTGGCAGTGGGTCCTCCAATAGTTGAGCCTCTGGGTGAGAACCAGACCTCTGCCGCCACCCGACTGGCGCCTCAGAGGAGCCGTGTGGCTGGGTGGTGGCCGGATAATGACTGTGTTTAAGGCCTGGCCCCGGCCCTCTGCGTGTCCCTGAGCCGCGGGACTCGATTCCACATGGCTGCTGCTCTGATCCATTCGGTCTACCTGTAACCTCCCCTCCACCTGCTGCCTCGCCCCCACCTTGGGGGACTATCCTCAGCAGCTGGCCACCCGGGTTTTCCTGGCTCTCTCTTCCTCGTGAGCATAGCCCACGTTTCATTCCCTCAGGAGCTGCCCTGGAGGGCTCTGGTCTGTCCCAGAGGCTCGCGT
>NW_011494822.1:349562-351790 GCF_000754665.1 Bison bison bison | reverse complement strand
GAGGCTCGCGTCTGCGCTCTGTAGGCCCCACCGTCGCCGTGGCAGCCCTCCGTGTCAGCTCCCTGAGGGCAGGACAAGGGCCTCGAACACAGCAAAGACATGCCCACCGAGGCTGATTTTCTACCATCTTGCAAAACTGCTGGGGATTTAAGCCTTCAGTTCAGTCGCTCAGTCGTGTCTGACTCTTTGCGACCCCATGGACTGCAGCACGCCAGGCCTCCCTGTCCATCATCAATCCTGGAGCTTGCTCAAACTAATATCCATCGAGTCAGTGATGCCATCTAACCGTCTCATACTCTGTCATCCCCTGCTCCTCCCACCTTCAATCTTTCCCAGCATCAGGGTCTTTTCCAAATGAGTCAGTTCTTCACATCAGGTGGCCACAGTATTGGAGTTTCAGCTTCAGCATCAGTCCTTCCAATGAATATTCAGGACTGATCTCCTTTAGGATGGACTGGTTGGATTTCCTGGCAGTCCAGGGGAATTTCAAGAGTCTTCTTCCAGCACCACAGTTCAAAAGCATCAATTCTTCGGCATTCAGCTTTGTTTATAGTCCAACTCTCACATTCATACGTGACTACTGGAAAAACCATAGCCATGACTAGACAGACGTGTTTGACGTGGGCGTGTTTGACATGGGCCAGGGCTCCCCTGACCCTCACCCTCATGCCCTGGTGACTAGAAGGGGTCGAATGGGGGAGGGTCAGCATGCTCTGGAATGTTCTGGAAGCTCGTGCCACGTTTTGCAGGGAGGAGTTCTGGCTGAAAGTCAAGGATGCCAATGGATGGTGGTGTTGAGGGGGGTACTGACTGAGGTTTGACACTGCCCCCAGCCTGCTCAGGGCCCTGCCAGTCCCACCCCCTCACCACGGGTGGCCCAGTTGGGGAGAGTTTGCTCTGTCTCGAGGTATGTTGTGGGGCCAGAGGGACTGGTGTGCAAGTTGCCTTGTCCCTCGTCAATAAGATCGAGGCTTCCTCTTGTCTAAGAGTCATTCCCGTTTAACATGAGAGAGAATCTGGAAATCAAACTCTTTTTCAGGCCAATTACATCCTGATCAACCCTTTTCTTTTTCTTTCTTGTGGCGATTGTAAATTCCCGGTAGTTCTTAATTTAGACCGCCGAGAACATACTTGGGGGAGAACTTCTGTGGCTGTACCCAGGTGTCCGTGGGCGGCTGTCTTTGCTGTCCGTCTTAGCGCATCGCAGCGGTAACCGTTTCCCCGCCTGCTCTCTGCCGTCTCCAGTCACTGAACACTGCGATGAAGCACCTCTGCGAGATCCTGACCACGGATCCCGAGGGCGGGCCCGCGCGCATCCCTTTCGGGACCTTCTCCTACGTCTACCGCTACCTGTCGGGGCTCGACTCGGACATCCCTGAGTCGGACACCGAGGCCTACCTCTCCTCGCTGAAGGAGAACGCGTAAGTGCGCGCGCCGGGGTTCTCGGCTCTCAGACGACCGATCGGGCCTTTGACGGGAGGGAAGGAGCACACGCCGAGCCCCCAGCCCCGAGGTGTCAGGTGTGGCTTGGTGGTGTGAGGAGGCCGGGCGGGGGCGCCGCTCAGCGCGCAGACTTCACATCCCGCCGGGGCCTTCTTAAGCACGGGATGTCTGATGGTTTAACACCAGGGCGCATTCAAAAGGGAGAGTTCGTTTCTCGACAATTCAACACGGAAATGGGTCCCCGCAAGTGGAGGGAGTCCAGACTCTCCGCGTGGGTGAGGAGCAGTGGGGAGCGACCCCGTGCACCCCGCCCCCCACTTTCCCCCAGTGCTGCCTGCAGGGGCTTCTGCCCCGCGAGGGAGGAGCCCCACCCAGGTGTCGGCTCCGCACCCAGGTGTCGGCTCCGCCCCAAGTATTGGCTCCGCCCCCAGGTATCGGCTCCGCCCCTCTGCGGGTCGGAAAGGTGGTGCTCACGGGCCTTCAGACGGCGGGGCCGCTCCCCAGGCCCCCAGGCGCCGCTGCCCACAGCCCCCCGAGCCCCCACACCCGCCACCTGGAGCCACAGGAGAGGTCTGCGGAGAGCCACGCGTGCCGTGCGGGGACGTAGTGGCGGTGCGCGCGCGCGTGTGTGGTGGTGATAGATCACAAGACGGCAGGGCGACGGAGCCGCTGATGGTGACACTGACCGTGTCAGTCGCGCTGCCCGGCCCCCGGGAGCCCGCACCAGGCAGGCCCGTCCCCACCTCCCAGGCTCTCGTCCCCTCCCCCTGCCCCCCCAACCCCCC
>NW_011494822.1:329760-349442 GCF_000754665.1 Bison bison bison | reverse complement strand
GAACGGGGTCGCTCCTCACTCACGCAGGGAGTCAGGACTCCCCCACCTGCAGGGACCCATTTCTGTGTTTCATTGTTGAGAAACGAACTCTTGCTTTTGAACGCACCCTGGTTTTTAAACCATTTGACACCCTGTGCTTAAAAAGGCCGGTGGCGGGATAGCTCGCCTCCCTCTGAAGTCCCCCTCCCCGCGCCAGCCACCAGCTGAGCCCCAGACCCTGTGGTCCCCGTTTTCTTCCCGCTTTATCCACCAACTTGAAAACCTCTCCCTCCTCCTGGAAGCTGCCAGCCCTCCGTCCCTCTCTCCTCCGGGGACACTGTTCCTGTCACCTCACCCATTCTCATTTTCCAGTCCACTCCCATCGGGGATTTCCCTTCCAACCAGGCCCCGGGGGCTTCCCCTCGCCCCTCCCATACTGACTGGACTCTTCCTGTGCCTCCCTCCCTGGGACGGGCCCTCCATCCCGGGTGTCTGGGCTCCTCCAGGCTCAAGTTGCCCGTGGGTTCTATCTGGCGTTGGCCCCCAGCTCCAAACTCCGATGTCAAGTGCCTACTGGACCTCCCCTCGGGCATGTCTGGTGCACCCGTCAGGCTTAAAATGGTCCCACCAGAAATGCATGTTTGCCCAGCCTGAAAGTACAGGTAAAGGGCATTAACTGCAGGCTGCAAGGTGGGAGTTTATAACCCGGTGTTTACAATTACAAAGACAGTAACCGAATCCTGCCTAAGCAGAGTTTGGGCTCCTGAGGTGGGAGGTCCCTGCACGCAGGAGGGCAGGTGGTCAGGGAGACGTCCACTCTCTATTGCCAGGTGGCTCCAAATGGGAGGCTCTTCCTGAGGTGTCATTCCCCTGGGCCCATAAGAAGTGGTTCCTTTTTATGGAAAAGTATATTTCGGAACCACTAACTTGTGTTCCTATTACTTTTAAATATGAGCCCTCAAGGCAGTTCTTATGTTCCCGCTGACATGGAAATGAACATTGTTCCAGTTCAGTATTTTTACATCTAAGATGCTTGTAGAAATTTACTAACGTTCACATCTTTAAGAAATAAAACTATCTGTAGATAAGGAGAAAAGTCAAAAGATGTTGTCAGTGCCAAAGTTTCATAGATTTAAGACACTCCTTTGAGCTCTACTGGATCAACTTTTAAAATACTAGAAAGATCCTCTTATTATACTAGTGACTAAATTTGAGTTGTCAATAAAGAAAAAATTTTAAACCTAGTACTAACTTTTTTCACCTAGAAATATATATGCATTTTTCAATGTAAGAAAACAGATTCCTTTATTTTTAGAGGTAATAATTACTGATTTGAGACCACAGTCAATTTTTAAGGTAAAGTTAAATTATGCTATATTGCATAGAAACAGTAAGAGATTACTAATGGGTGCCTTTGTTTCCCATTTAGAGCTGCTAGAAAGAATGGTATGATAGGTCTTTCAGATTTCTTCGTTCTAAAGAGGAAAATTTAGAAAGCCTTGAAGAGAAAACTCAGAAGACAGGCCATTAATACAGAGAAGAACACATTTTAATGTCAAAATAGTGCCTTTCAAAACCTTGACACCAAATACAACATGTCATTAACCACATATGTATGTAGTGTGAGTTTTTCTTGTAATGGAAAGTGACCAATGCATCATGGGGCCCTATTTAAGTGATTAAAAGATGCGGTCTGATTTAGGGCTCTGTCAGGGCCCTAAAATTTAAACAGAAAGAACTTGACCCAGAAACATTAACTTGCCTTTGTCTAAGTGAAACGGCAACCCACTCCAGTATTCTTGCCTGGAGAATCCCTTGGACAGAGGAGCCTGGTGGGTTATAGTCCGTATTGTCGCAAAGAGTCAGACACAACTGAGTGACTTTGCACGCACAAAGGGAGGGCGCTTTTCTGTCCCACTTTTGCCGGAGCACCTCAGTGTCGTGCCGCTGTGTGTCCCCCCTGGATCGTCCGCTCTTCAGCGGCCAGCTCCCAAGCCTCCAGACAGCGGCCTTAGCTCACCCCTGTCCTCGTGGGGACATGGGCCCTTCCTACGACACAGCTGAGTCACCCTTGTTCTCCTGCATGCCCTGCATTTTTTTTTTTTTTTCTGTTTTAAAACTTGTTGTAGGAAGCTTGGCTTCCAGTCAGATTGTTCATGGTCTTTGGAGGGCTCACTCAGATGGTTTAATTAATAACTACAAGCTTTGTTGCAAGTACCATTAACTAATCAACGTGCTGGATAAAATAAACCGTTCAAGCAACTGAAATTTTTGAACAGAGGAGCTCTAGACAGAGACCAATTCCTCTTTTCTGCGGGAGCCTGGGGTGGGTCCAGTAGAGCCTGGACTGTGAGGGGCTGAGGGTGAGGGCGCAGGTGACCCCATCTGGGTTTACCTCCTCGAGAGAGAGAGAGACGTTTCTGAGTAAAGTCACTTAGAGAAGAGACTTTGACCATGATGGAGACTCAGCATTCAAAGAGCTTCCCAGGTAGGTCAAGAGGTAAAGAATCCGTCTGCCAATGCATGAGGCATAGGAGACCCGGGTTCGATCCCTGGGTGGGGAAGATCTCCTGGAGGAGGGCATGGCAACCCACTCCAGTGTTCTTGCCTGGAGAGTCCCTGGACAGAAGAGCCTGTCGTACTACAGTCCATGAGGTCACAGAGAGTCAGACACGACTGAGCACACACACACAGCATTAAAAACAACAATCCCTGGCATTTGTGAGCTGTGGGTTTGGAAAGTACCTGTTCTCCCTTGATGGCACAGGGGTGGGTTGGGGGAAAACAGGATTGGAAAAGCCACAAACGCAAATTAGCCAAAGGTGACTTTGGTCTTAGGAACTGGCTGTCCCATTGAAAGCACCACGTCCCTGCAATGCAACCGGCAGATGAAAGGATTTTCAATCTATTGTCAGCTTCTGTGTTTTTCCGCTTTAAATAAACAGGTTTGTTTTTTTTTTGGTTGGTATTCATGATGTATAAGAAAGAGAAAAAGGCAGAAGTAGCAATGATTCTGGAAATAGACAATCCCCTGGCAGGATGGAGTTCACTGGGGAAGACCAGTGATTTTGTTCTTAAAATGCTTGGGTTTCAGGAGTTCCCTGGTAGCCTAGTGGTTGGGATTCTGGGGTTTCACTGCTGTGGCCCGGGTCCAGTCTAATCCCTGGTCTCAGAACTGAGATTCTACAAGCCATGTGGCCACACACACAAAAGATTTCGCTGTAAGTCACTCATTTAACTTCCGATTAGCGGTTATTTCCTGGCAGGCACTGGCATACTTGTGAATTCTTGTGACATGAGAAAAATCTATCTTTACAAACAGTTTTCAAATGCAGTGAGATTTTGATGTCTACTCAATTTAACAATTAATGAAGAGTGAATATATAAATTAATCATTTGTGGAATTTGATTTTGCTATTGCTATTTCCATAATCTGCAGACTATCATTTTTTTTTTTCCAAGACTTAAACATTTTCAAAGATCCCTGAAGCTCTCGTTAGGCCCGAGGCTCTGTGCCTTAGCGTCCAAAATGAAAGCGGTGCAGTCGCTCCCTAAGGAAAACCCCAGCTCCATTACGTCCCTCTGTGGACTTTGCCCTCCTTGGTTATTAACGTGGATTCTCTCCGGAAGCCCATGAGGTGGCCTGCAAAAATATAATTAACCCCCTTTCTGGGGCCTGAGCCCTAGAACTAAGAGGGCAGGGGCATCTGAGCTGGTCTTCCTGCCCCGGGCTCAGGCCCACCCTCCTGGACTCACACTTCTGTCCCTCTCGACTTCTCCCACATCAACCAGCATTTCTTTTCTTTCTTAAAGTATTTATTTATATATTTGGCTGCCCTGGGTCTTAGTTGCAGCATGTGGGATCTAGCTCCCTGACCAGGGATGGAACCCGGGCCCCCTGCATTGGGAGTGTGGAGTCTTAGCCACTGGACCACGGGGGACGTCCTTCAACCAGCATGTCTAATACCCACCCCTCCATTTCCTTGGTGCTGGCTTTCCATGAGGTTGGAAGACCCAAAGGTAAAGTAAACTGAAAGGCGTTGCCATGTCCACATGCAGCTTTCCCCAGGACAGCTGCATCCTTCCAGACATCTCATGGACAGCTGGCACCTGATCCACTAAGGTGAGGCAGGAGTCCCGTACTTTTCAGTGCTGAGATGGAGCCACTGACGTGGGATGGAGAATGGCTCCCTTCTGGACACACGTTCCATCAGTCACCACCCCAAACCCAACCCGTGTTCAAATCTGCCTTGACCAGGATGGCCAAACAGGACGTGAAGATCCCTGGCAGAGGCTGCCCGGTGGGGCCTCAGGGACACTGGGATTGGGATAACATCTGGCTTAGATGAGAAAGCATTTAACCAGCACTCACTAAGGGCTGGGCCCTCTACTAAGGGGCGTGTTCACAGCACAGTCAGTTTTCACACCACCTGCAGGGGGTGGTTACTACCACTGCCTTCACAGGTCAGAACAGTGTCTTTGCCCAGGTGACTCAGGTCAAAAGTGGCAGGGCTGTGACTAAACCCTAGCACTCTGACTTCAGAGTCTGGGGAGACCCGACTCTAAAGAAGATGTGAAGGGAAATGGGGAGGGGACAGTAATTGGGGCAGAATTCATTTCTTGATTTTCTATTGAAAAAGTGTGCACAGTGGGCCCTCTAATAGGGATAGGCTCACCTTGTTGGAGAGGAGGTGTCCCAGAAGACTTTATCAAAGTGCGGGGAGGGTTAAGGGGAACCCACGGGGGAGGGTGCAGGGCCCTGGGCCAGCCAGTGTGGGGGCTTTATGTAGTAGAGGGGCGGCTGCCTCTGGGGTTTGGAGAGATGGCAGGAGCTATGAATTTAGTAGAGGGGTAGCCATGCCTTGGGTCTTCCCAGGTGGTAAAGAACCCACCTGCCAATGCAGGAGATGTTGAGATGAGGGTTTGATCCCTGGGTCAGGAAGATCCCCTGGAGAAGGAAATGGCAACCCACTCCAGTATTCTTGCCTGGAGAATCCCATGGACAGAGGAGCCTGGCGGGTTATAGTTCATGGGGTCGCAAAGAGTGGGACATGACTGAAGTGACTTAGCATGCAAGCTATGCCTTGGGACCCACATGGTGGCAGCTGGGGGAATAAATACTCCCCTCCCACTTGCCTCCGGGCTTCTAATCTTCCGCCAGGGGCAAGGAAGTCCCAGGCCACAGAGATCAGTGCATCTGGCTTTGGGAAAGGGCAGAGCGAGGAGAGGAACACTCAAAATAGTGGGAAACATCCACACACAATCATCTGTGTGAAAAAAAGGTGCAGGAAATTTGTATCTACATCTCTATGCATTGATGTGCATGCTTACAGATGCACAAATTATTTCTGGAATGTTAACACACACAAAAGGCACTGGTAGAAACTTCTGAGAAGCAGTGGCCTACTTGCCACGGTGCAACTTTACCTATTGTTTGATTTTTATCATGTGCATGTATTATACATTCAATCCATCCATCCACCAATCATTAACAAGAATTGATGTTCTGGGTGCTCTTTGGGCTTGGGATGCAGCCAATAGGGGCATGCCTGTGATCTATGCTAGACCAATCACAACACTCCCCTCCCCTCCTGGCCACAGTGATTTGTCAGCAGGCTGGCACATGACCCACACTCAGCCAATCAGAGCCTCCCTTGAGCTTTTCTTCCTGGAGCTGGGAGGGAGAAGTCCTTTTGCTTTCCTGTGGTTGAGGCATCATTAGGAGGTGGGCCTAGAGCTGTAGGTAGTAACCTTAGCTAACAATTACATGATATGGGGGCTTCCCTGGTGGCTCAGACAGGTAAGAATCTGCCTGCCATGGGGGAGATGTGGGCTTGATCCCTAGGGTTTGGTAGATCCCCTGGAAAAGGGAATGGCAATTCCACTTCAGTATTCTTGCCTGGAGAATCCCACAGACGAGAGCCCCGTGGGCTAGAGTTCATAGGGTCGCAAAGAGTCGGATATACCTGCAAGACTAAGACTTCGACTGTGTTCTGCTGAAACATGTAAGTTACAGATCGACTCCATTTTTCATCCCTAAATGTCAGTTTCATCTCATTTAATCTAATACATGCCAGGCCATCAAGGAGAGGGGACTGTGAAGGGCAGGTTCACCAGCGTGGTGGGAGTTTCAGAGCCAATTAGAATTCTACCTACTTTACATACATGGCCTTATTTAACCTTCATAACGACACTCCATAAAGAGAGTGTCACTGTGATTAACTTCATACTATAGGTGTGACAACTGAGGAAGAGAGGTTGAGCGTCTTGTGTAGGGTTTCAGAGGTCTCTGTGCTCCCTTACCTCCCCATCTGCGGGGCCCCCCTGGGGCCCTGGTCTGGAGGAGTCTCTCTCCAGGGCAGAGCAGCAGTGTCCTGGGGGTTAGGATCCTGGCCCTGTGCCTCTCTAGGGGCACCTTGGCCAGGCTCACCAACCAAGGCCTCCCCACCGTGCTCCCGCAAGATTGAGGCAGATCACTGGTCTTTGCAACTAATGTAAGTGGACTTCTAAATAAATAGTCTCCCAAGGCAATCGGTTGAATAGTGACCCTCTGAAAAGATAGTCCACGTTTACTTATTTTTATTTTATTTTGGCTATGCAAAGCAAAAAATAAACAAAACCTGGCCTGTTGTATGTGGGCTCTTCATTGCAGCACGTGAGTTTCTCTTGTTGCAAAGCACAGGCTCTAGAGGGTGTGGGCTTAGTTGCCCCATGGCATGCGGGATCTTAGTTCCCTGACCAGGGATGGAACCTTCGTCTTTTCACTGAAAGATGAATTCTTAACCCTTGGACCACCAAGGAAGTCCTTAGAAACATGTTTTAACCCTGGAAGCTGTGAATGTGGCCATGTTTGGAAAAGGCCTTTGCACATGTAATTAAGAATCTTGAGATGAGATCATCCCTGCTTTAGGGTGGGCCTCCAGTGACTGGGGTTTTTATAAGAGAAAGACAGAGACCTGAGACACTGCAATAAGGCCACGTGAAGATGGAGACAGGGACTGGAGAGATGCAGCCAAAAGCCAGGCGCACCTGAGGCCACCAAGGGCCCGGGAGAGGCGAGGAAGGACCCTCCCCTAAGCCTCTGGAGGGAGCACAGCCCCACCCACACCTTGATTTTGGCCCTCCAGCCTCCAGAACTGTGAGAGAATAGATTGTTGTTTCATGCCCTGCAGTCGTGGTTACCTGGTACAGCAGCCTTGGGAGGCTAGTATACCTGCCGACCTCTTTTCTTGCCAACTGTCCAGAGGGGGCATCAGAAATAGAACAGAACTCTGCTCTTTATGTCTGTATCTCCATTTTTGCTCTGCAAATAGCTTCATCAGTACCATCTTTCTAGATTCCACATATATGCGTTAATAGACGTTGTTTGTTTTTCTCTTTCTGACTCACTTCAGTCTACAGGTAGGCTCTAGCTTCATCCACCTCATTAGAATGGACTCAAATGTATTCCTTTTTATAGCTGAGCAATATTTCATTGTGTATATGTACCACAGCTTCCTTATCCATTCATCTGCTGATGGTTATCTAGAAAATAAATAAATTAAAAAACAGAAACAAACAAAAAAACAACAAAAAAAGAAAAGCTGCTAAAAAAACAAACCAAAAAAAGAAAAGACTAACCTCTGGCATGGCCAGATCTGGATGTTTTTCTATTGATCCCTAAGAAGAAAGCCCTTTAAATTCCAGATTTGGGGAATGGGGGTTGGTTTGAGGATAGAGGAAGTCAAAGTGCAATGAGGGAATCCTGGCTCATTTAGAAGATCAGAGACATTTCTAGAATGGGGAGAAGCTAGACTTGCTCTTGATAATTTTCAAATTGTCCCAGACTTTCTATGAGTCTCCGCGGCAGGCAGAATTCTGAGATGGCCTCCAAGATTCCGGCCCTGGTGTGCACTTGCTCTGTGATCTCACGGCCTTCAGTGTGGGTAGACCCATGATTACAGTGGGATAGGTGCTCCCTTGGTTGTGTTACATTATCTAAGACTCAGAGGTGTCTGACTAGAGAAATGCTCCCGCTGGCTTTGAGACCTTAGCTGTCATTATCAGAGGCCTAGGTGTCGAGGACCTGAGGGTGGTCTCTGGGAGTTGAGAGCAACTTCCAGCTGACAGCAGCCAAAGAGCTGTGGAGCTCAGCCTGATGAGGGGCTTCCCAGCTGGTGCTAGTGGTAGAGACCCTGCCTGCCGATGCAGGAGACCTAAGAGGCAGGGGTTCAATCCCTGAGTCGGGAAGATCCCATGCAGGAGGGCATGGCAACCCACTCCAGTATTTTTGCCTGGAGAATCCCATGGACAGAGGAGCCTGGTGGGCCACAGTCCATGGGGTCGTACAGAGTTGGACACTGAGCCTGACCCGAAGTGACTGAGCCTGCATGCATGTGGCCCTAGGACCACAAGGAACTGAATTCTGTCAACAGTTCTGATGGCTTGTATGTGAGTCCTGCATGTCAGGTGAGAGAGCAGCCTCAGCCCTCACCTTGATGAGGTGTCTGCCAAGTGAGCAGAGACTCGGCCAGCCCATGCGTCACCTCCCGATCCACAGAAACAACAAATTAATGAATGTGGACTGTTTGAAGCCGATATCTTTGTGACCACGGGTGATGCGCGATAGAAAACGAACGCAGTTTCTGACCAAAGTCCCTCCCAAATGGTAAAGAAGGAACACTGCTGAGCCTTGATGTTGTGGGTTTTAAAAGTGATCCCATATTAAATGTGGTTGTATATTTTTAAGTTGTGTTTTAAGATGAATCACACATTAGTTTTAAAAAAATTGGAAGTTTCTAAGGATAATAGAAACCTTCCTGGGTAGCGCTAGTGTTAAAGAACTGACCTGCCAAGGCAGGAGCCCTAAGAGATGTGGATTTGAACCGTGGGTTGGGAAGATCCCCTGGAGGAGGGCATGGCAACCCATTCCAGTATTCTTGCCTGGAGAATCCCATGGACAGAGGAGCCTGGTGGGCTACAGTTCATGGGATTGCAAAGAGTTGGACACGACTGAAGCGACTTAGCACTCACACTCACGCATGCAAAGATAAGAGAAAAAATGTGCAAAAGTTGATTGTTGCTGGTTCACAAATGTACTCTAAACGACCGGTAGTTGTCTGCTCATTATCCTTTGTGGCCAGCAGCTTCCCTAGAGCCCCGTGTGGTTTCAGAGCAGTGAGGTGTCTCCTGTGACTCTTTCCCTGAGTCCCCAGAGGACTAGTTTCTGGCAAGTTCTCCAGCACAGAACCATAGATCTGGAGCTCGGCCCCAGGGCAGGGGTGGGGGATGGGGACGCTTCCAAGTGCCCTGGTCCCACACCTGGGGCTCACAGCTGCTCCCTACAGCTGCTAGTCAGATGGCCTTCAGAGTTCTCTTTACTTCTTTCTATCCTGTTCCTCGTACCCTACTCCTGTTACAGCGACTGATTCTTCTATTGTACGTTACCTGTTTGTCTTAGTCTGTGGTTTCTCTCTCCTGATTGGACCCAGGCTGACACACTGTTCCCAGCAGCATATTGGTGTGCGTGCGTGCAAAGTCACTTCCGTCGTGTCCAACTCTGCCACCCCATGGACTGTAGCCCGCCAGGCTCCTCTGTCCATGGGATTCTCCAAGGCAAGAATACTGGAATGGGTTGCCAGGCCCTCCTCCAGGGGATCTTCTTGATCCAGGGGTCCAACCTACGTCTCCTACATTGGCAGGTGGGTTCTTTACCACTAGTGCCATCTGGGTAGCCCATGGGCACCATGTGCTAAGCACTGGGTGGATTAATTCAGAGGCTGAGGGGACACGGGCTTGTCTCCAAGAGCAAATATAATGCCCATGTTAAGTGGACAGAGCACAGGGCTCCAAGTTCAGAGGTTGCTTCAGACGGGGTTCTGCAGCTAAGTGTGGGGTTGGCATCAAGGGGTGGTTGGCAGATCAGCCAATCACTCAGCTTCCACCTCCGCTTCTGTAGGCCGAGAGTAGTGGGCTGCCCGGCTGTGGGTTAGTTAGAATGAAAGCTAAGCCACTGTGACAAAGTGTACCCTGCATCGCAACGCAGATACCCAACCGTTGGGCCACCAGCAAAATGCCCCCTCTGTGTTGCTTTTGATGTCAGGATTTGTAGAGTTTGCAAGAATGTCCTTTAATGCCGAAGAGTAAGGAGGTGGCAGGTGTGCTTAACAAAGCACCTCTGTGCATCTGCTGAGGAATACGGATTTTTTTTCTCCTCCATGTAACAAATTAGAACCCAGTTGGGATTTGAGAAATCTGAGTTAAGGTCTCCTGGATCTGTTTGTCTATGGACCAATAATGAAAAGTGAAGGAAATGCAGAAAAAAGGAGAAAATGATAAGTTTGTGTTAAGTAAAATGAAGACTTGGAAGTTTTTATTCATCCTACTCTGGTGTAGAACGATGTAGGATTTAGGGAGACAGGATTAACATGAAGACCTGAAGATAACTTAACCCATCTATAGTATTGTTCTGTGCCAGGCACTGTTTTGAGACCTTAGAATGATAAGTTGTCTAATTGTCACAATAATTAGAAATAACTTGTGTGTCCATTTTAGAGATGTGGAAACAAGAGAAGAGAGAGGAAAATAACTTGTCCCAAATCACAGAGCTAGTAAGTAGTGGAGCTAGGATTTAAAGTTAGGTCATCAGACTCCAGAGTCTATGCCAGGGGCCAGCAAACTTCTTTAAAGCATCAGCTAGTAAATATTTTAAGCCTCGCGGGCCACACGGTCTCCATCACAGCTACTCAAGTCTTCTGCTGACCAGTGAAGACAGCCACGGTCTCATGGAGACTGAGAAGTGTAGTTGTGTTCCAGTAAGACTTTACCTGTGGATAATACTGTGTTTCATGGAATTTGGACAAGTCACAAAATACTCTCCTTCAATTTGCTTTCCTTGTGCTTGCAAAGAGTCGTGTCCAACTCTTTGTGACCCTATAGACTGTAGCCTGCCAAGCTCCTCTGTCCATGGGATTTTCCAGGCAAGAATACTGGAATGGGTTGCCATTTCCTCCTCCAGGGAATGTTCCCAACCCAGGGATCAAACCCATGTGTCTTGTGCCTCCTGCACTGGCAGGCAGATGCTTGATGCCTCTTGAGCCATTGGGGAAGCCCCAACAAGGATTCTGAGGTCAAGGACTCTTTCGCCCTCCCCTGGTCTTGCAATTGACTTTGACTGTCAAGGTCAAACTCTTGAAGATGCAAAGTGTTCCAGCGCGCTGGCAGCACCAGGCACCCTGTGAAGGCCTTTCTAGGCCCCGTTCCCCATTTACGGACTCGCTGCCTTCATCTGGGAGAAAGGACCCATTACCATCGTTCACATTCTGCAGACGAAAAGAGTGGAGAGTCCCCTGGAGAAGGCGGAGGAGGATGGACAGCCGCTGAGGACCAGTGTGGAGACCTGACGATGCAGCGGCAGGAAGGACCTGGACTGGCACCAGGGCACTCCTGCGGAATCTGGGGAAAAAAACGGTGAGAAGATCTCCTGATCAGTCTTGTCAGAATGAGAGGGAAGGGAGGAAGTAGGTGCGGAAGAATGGGAGGATATAGGACCCATCGCCTACTTGTCTGACCACTTCCTGGGGGAAGAAGGCGCTGTTGAAGGGGTCTCTGGTCCAAGTGAGCGCGGGAGAACCCACAGGCCTTTCACTGATTGGTCAGATGAAGCTCCTCCTCCCACAAGTACAAGCAGAGATGGGGGAAGGGGGCGATGAGGGATGGGCAGATGGGGCATGGGGGGACGGGGAGGACAGACATCACGCTGGCTCCTTCCTGACCCTGTTCTTGGTTCCCCAGAGCGTTTGCTCCCTGGGATGGATCAGAAGGGACCAGAAGGGTCCTGAGCCTTCTCTGAATTCCTGAGTGGCAGCCCTGGAGCATTCTTGAAGCCTCTGCAAGTTTCCCTTCTGGGTCTCCTGGTTCCCAGGTCCTGGTTGTCCTTCCTTATTCGTTTCCTCGGGCTGACATAATGCAGTACCATATAGTCTGGAGGGCTTAAAACAATAGAGACGTGTCCTCTCACGGGTCTGGAAGCAGGTAGTCCTAATCAAGGTGCCTGAAGGGTCGTGCTCCCAGGACTCTAGGGAAGAATCTTTTCTTGGTCCCTTCCAGGGTCTGGTGGGATTTCCTGGTAGCTCAGACGGTAAAGTGTCTACCTGCAATGCGGGAGACCTGGGTTTGATCCCTGGGTCAGGAAGATTCCCCTGGAGAAGGAAATGGCAACCCACTCCAGTACCCTTGCCTAGAAAATTCCATGGATGGAGGAGCCTGGTGGGCTGCAGTCCATGGGGTCGTGAAAAGTCGGACTTGGCTGACCAACTTCACTTTGATTTTTCTAGGGTCTGGTGGCTGCAGCGATTCTTAGGGTTCCCTGACTTGTGTCTGCATCACTCCAGCCTCTGCTTTCCTCTGCAAGGGCCTTCTCCCCTGCGTGTATTAGTGCGTCTTCTCATCTCGTAAGGACAGCAGTCGGTGGTGATTCTGTTCGAGGATGACTTCATCGTAACTAATCATCTCTGCAGAGACTCTATTTTTCCAAATAAGGTCACATTCAGAGGTTCTGGTGGGACCTGCGTTTTGGGAGGGGACATTATTCAATCCACTACCTTTCCTTACCCAAATATTGTTGGATTCTCATGTCTGAAAAAAATTTATTAATTGCAGAAAATAATAATAGTTTCAATCCTTCTGTCAGGAATGAGGACAGATGGTAAAATGAGTGTCAATTTTGGAAAGAGTCTGCAGTGCCCTGGAAGCATGCCTGGTGATGACAGGGATCATGTTTTCTTGTATTAGCCGCCTCCTGTCCTCACAGAGGCATCGTGAAGATTAACGCCTTGAAAATCTTCTGTGTTCTAGTGCTGTGTTACTTTTGTTACACTGATGATTATCCCAGTGCTTCCATTTTTGATGTGGCTGATGGAATTAGGGTAACCAGTGTGGATATTTTAGAAAGATTTCACGAGTGATTAAGCTGCACATTAATCCCTGGGGCTGAGCAGTAGCTCCTCCAAGTTCCAGGAGTATAACTGGGTGCTGATGTGCAATTCAGTCACTCAGTCACGTCTGACTCTTTGCGGCCCCATGGACTGCAGCACGCCAGGCCTCCCTATCCATCACCAACTCCCGGAGTTTACTCAAACTCACATCCATTGAGTCGGTGATGCCATCCAACCATCTCATCCTCTGTTGTCCCTTTCTTGTCCCGCCTTCAATCTTTCCCAGCATCAGGGTCTTTTCCAGATGAGTCAGTTCTTCGCATCAGGTGGCCAAAGTATTGGAGTTTCAGCTTCAGCATCAGACTTCCCAATGAATATTCAGGACTGATTTCCTTTTAGGATGGATTGGTTGGATCTCCTTGCTATATTTATGATTCACACATGATTCATGGGGAAACTGAGACCCAGCGAATTTGAAGACTTGCTCAAGTCCTTGGCATGGTCAGTGTCAGTTCTGGAGCTCAGCACCCCTGTTGCAATGACTACCCTCTTTCAGATATTTTTACAGGCTTAGAACGTGGGTTTGGGTGCAGCTCACACGTCCCACATTTTTTCATTGAGTGGCTTATAAACGACCATTTGGTCCAGTGCGCTTGGTGCTTGGTGGAGATGCAAATACAGGGACGAGGCTCCAGCGTTAATACCTTCTCTCTGGAAGTGGGAAGAGAACAGGTGGATGGAGGAGGACCCTTCCTACTTGGCTTCCTGGAAGCTGTGGAGAGTGGAGTCCACGAAGACAGGAGGAGCTGGCACTGGCACTGGAAGGCTTCTTCGGGGACAGCCTTGTGATACTTCCTGGCCACTCTTATCCACCTTTATTGCCTTGTGACTATTTTAAAAAATGTTCTTATTGAGTCTTTCACAACTTTCACAGTTGTTCACTCACTAGGCTGCATCTCTTTGTGACCCCATGGTCTGCAGCACGCCAGGCCTCCCTATCTTTCACTATCTCCTGGAGTTTGTTCAAATTCATGTCCATTGAGCTGGTGATGCCCTCCTACCATCCTGTCATCTGTTGCCCCCCTCTCCTCCTGCCCTCAATCTTTCTGAGCATCAGGGTCTTTTCCAATGAATCAGTTCTTCTCATCAAGTCGACAAAGTATTGGAGTTTCAGCTTCATTATCAGTCCTTCCAATGAACATTCAGGGTTGATTTCCTTTAGGATTGACTGGTTGGATCTCCTTGCAGTCCAAGGACAGTTTTCAAAGGCCTTGTAAATATGCCTGGGGGCTGGGGGCCCCAACTGTCAACCCCGTTGGATGCAGGACATGACTCTGCAGTTCATAGGCTGAGAACTGTCAACTCTTTAAGAACGCTCAAGGGAAAAAGAAAAATGCACTTTTGCGCCTGGGAGGTGCTAAAAATAGGAACTTAGCTTCCTGAAGAGCAGATCAATGAATAAATAGGCCATAAACAAATGTGGTTATTTCTGCCGGAAGTTTTCTTTTCTTTCCATTTTCCCCTGGAGCTGCAACACACACACTCACAAATTGATAGGATTTTTTCATTAATTCAAAGCATGTTTCTTGGGCCCCATCTCTGTGTAGGGTGCTGGATGCGGCAGCAGATTTCTGAGAGTTTGGAGGTTGCCTGCCTGAGGCAAATCTTCCTGGGGATGTTAGGAGAAGGATGGAAGTCAGGGCCCTTCTGAGAACCCCATCTTCTGTTCCAGAAAATTCCTCAGATTCCCTTGGGAGTCACAGCCTCCAGGGCCCCTATGTTTGTTGCTGAGTTAATCCACACTGTGGAATTGAGGCTGTGTGTGCTGGGGTGGGCTAGGGGACATGGGATTCAACATGGGACAGGATGGTGCTGGTGGCTGGTCAGAGGAAGTCCTCTGGGCCCCATCCTCCAGGTGTACCTATAAATGTGGGCCTTGTGTCACATGCATCTCTAGACACCTGCTCCAAGTGTGGTCCCAGCATGGGCTTCCCCAGGAGCTTGCAGATTCTCATGCCCCCATCCAGACCTTTGGGACCAGATCTGCCTTTACACAAGCCCTCAGGGGAATTAAAATCTGAGCAACAGTCCCAGTTGTTCTAGATTTCCACAGCTGGACCTGGCGAATCCCCTCTGGCCTCAAACCTCCTATACCTTTTGGAGAAGCTGTCCTTTTTTGCCACTAGATCTTCTATTTCTTCCTTCCAACACCACAGCTCTTACAAAACCTACTGCAGTACAGGCCTGGGTCTTGTCGGAACTGTAAGAGTCTGAGAATTTGCCTACGTTCAGGCTCACAAGATGTCCTGTCAGTTTCATGCAGGCTGCCAGATGCCAGATGACACAAGACTTATGGGTCAGGAACAGGAGCCTTTATTACTCATAGCATAGCAAACAGCATGAGATTTTAAAATAGAGTGTATTCATAGAACACTAGGGCTTCCCTGGTAGCTCAGATGGTAAAGAATCTGCCTGCAATGCAGGACATTTGGGTTCGATCCCTGGGTTGGGAAGATCCCTTGGAGAAGGGAATGGCTACCCACTCCAGTATTCTTGCCTGGAGAATTCCATGGACAGAGGAGCCTGGTGGGCTACAGTCCAGGGGATTGCAATGAGTCAGACAGGACTGAGCAACTAACGCTTTCGCTTTTTCATAGAACGTTTGAGACAGAGTAAGGATGGACATGAGTGTGAGTAGGCTCCGGGAGCTGGTGATGGACAGGGAAGCCTGGTGTGCTGCAGTCCATGGGGTCGCAAAGAGTCGGACGTGACTGAGCGACGGAACTGCAGTGAACCAAAGGCCCCACACATTGGGAACCAAGGTCGTTGAAGAGACAACTTGTTGCTCACAGTTTCCAGGAGGAGGGCGTCACATGGGGAAGCACCATGGGTGGTTGGGGCAGAGGGAGAGAGGGGAACATGGGAGGAGCCTTTGATCCACAGGAAGGAACGAGTGAAGCAGGGTAGCAGGCTTCGGATTGGCTAGCTTGAATAACTTCCGTGGGCTCTGGGTGTAGGGGTGACCCTAGCTGTGTGGTGCCTGGCCCTGGGGGCTATTAAGGCAGGGGGACAGTGGCCTGGTATGTTGTTGCTGTTCAGTCGCTCAGTCATGTCCGACTCTTTGCGACCCCATGGACTGGAGCCCACCAGACTCTTGTGTCCATGGGATTCTCCAGGCTAGAGTAGTAGCGTGGGTTGCCATTTCCTCCTCCATTGGATCTTCCTGACCCAGGGATGGCATATGCCTCTCCTGCATTGGCAGGCAGATTCTTTACCGCTGAGCCACCAGGGAAACCCAGGCCTGTTGTGGGAGGACCCCAGTAAAGAAGTGGTTGGAGTGTGAGCTTTGGATTGGTTGGTTTGTATTTGCCAAGAGAGTCATTTACCACATCTAGCAATTGGCTCTGCCTGGCAGGGGACAGCCCTTCCAGGATCAGCAGGGCCCCAAAGGTCAAAAACATCAGAATCCTGAAAATGCAAGTACAAGCTTAGCGTTTGCCCTGCTTCTTCTTGTCCCCAAGTTCCACAGGAGCTATCTGGAGGTGGGTGCCTTATGGTGGGGCTCCTCCACAGCTGGGGGCCCTGCGCTCAGGGAACATGCGTGTTCTTTAATCTGCAGTAAAGAAACACGCCCAGTCTGTGCCCCAGGGCTAACATTATGTTTATCTTACTGGACAGTCGCCAAACCACCCTCTCCTCTTCAGGGACACACCCCCTCTTCCTCCGAGGCCGTTCACTGAACAACCATCCTTGAAAGATAGTCTGCAAGAAAAGGGCAGTTTGTACCTCTGCTCACAAGATGCAGATGTGGTGAGAAATACCCTCTATCGGCTCAGTGT
This sequence comes from Bison bison bison, assembly GCF_000754665.1. NCBI lineage: Eukaryota > Metazoa > Chordata > Mammalia > Artiodactyla > Bovidae > Bison > Bison bison. Next base: position 332,710 of record NW_011494822.1, on the reverse strand, counting down.
TCTCACCCTCAGGCCATTCATTTCTTGTCAAGAAATAGCCACTGAACACCTCCTGTATGCGGTGCACTCTTATTGTTGAAAACACTGCTGTCAACAGGACAAATGAGGTCTCTGCCTTCGGGGGGTTACGTGAAGGAAGTGAAGGAAGGCGAGGAGGGAGACAAGTGAACGGGAGACACAGAGCATTCAGAGAGTGGTGTGTGCGGTGAAGGAGATGCGACGGGTGATTCGACGGGGTGGGGGCACAGTCTGGATTGGGTGGTGGGGAAGGCCTTGCTGGGGACTGAGCTTTCCTGAAATCCAGTGATTCTCAGGGTGTGGTCCTTGGACCAGCAGCATCAGCATCTCCTGGAAATACTCTCAAGATGTAAATTCCTGGGCTGCCCCAGACCCACTGAATGAGAGGGTCTCGGGGCGGGGCCAGCCTTCTGGTTACATGCCCTCTAGGAGTCTGATGCTCACTCAGGTTGAACACCACTGGTACAAGCTTTCTCCATGCAGTGGCCTGGTGATGTTTCCAGGTGTCATTAATCCTGCAGCCAGGCCTGACCCCTGCTGGTTCCTGCCCAGCTTTCAGGCCTCTTTCCTGCTGGGCTGGCCCTTCCTGTACTCCAGGAAGTATGCCTCACCCTCCTGCTTCACTCCCCTCCCAGGGATGCTCTCTGCAGCTAGGCCTCTCCGACCCTTTGAGCCTCAGCTCAGATGTCTCTCCCTGAGAGGCCCACCCCAGTCCTGTGGCTCCTACGGACCCTCCCAGGCACTGTCTGGATCATCGTCCTACCTGTTCCTGGTTCCCACTTCACGCCAGACTTCACGCCTTCCTGGTTTACTTCCCAAGTACTGTCTTATAGGCCATCTCCCACAAGGTGAGCCAGATACCTCCATGTGGAAGCTGACCCCTAAGATTTGATAAAAAGAACAAATGAATGGTTTTGTCCTCCTCCTGAAGACTGCATCCTCTACCACGACCAGCTTAGATGCTCTAGGTTTCCACGTGAACAACACATGGATGAGATGAGGGCCGAGTGCCAACTCCTGCTCCTGATTCTGTGACGGGAGAATCAGGCCCACCATTTGCTGTTATGAATAAAGTTTTGTTGACACACAGTCACAGCCACTCATTCACTTCATCTATGGCGACTTTCCTGCGGTGCCTATGACAGAAATGGTATGGCTCTGGCAGCCGAAAATATTTGCTATCTTTACAGGAAAATTTTGCTGCCCCTGGACCCACACAGGGACAGGGGGGCCTCCCCAGGAAAATCAGGGTGCAGACAGGGGATGCATGTATACATGCTAAGTTGCTTCAGTCATGTCTGACTCTCTGTGACCCAGTGGACTGTAGCCTGCTCTGTCTATGGGATTCTCCAGGCAAGGATAAGGGAGTGGGTTGCTATGCCCTCGTCCAGGGCAGACAGGGATCCAGACAGGCAAAAATAGCAGAAGCATGTGACCTGGAGCTCCTCTGCACTTCTGTTGCTGTGTTCCTTCCGATGGCAGCTCCTCTACCCTTGCGTGACAACACGGAGCGTGGGTTTTGAGTGCCCAGCATGGCGGGATTCCGGAGAATGATCCAGAGGGGAAGAAGCAAGGTTCCAGATGTGCTGTCTGTTGCTGACCTCGGGGGTCCACCAGGAGAGCCCCTCCCTGCCTGATGCCTTGACTCTGGGGGGTCCAGGGCTGTCCACTCAGATGGCCATGTAATGACCTGCCTGGGCTCTTGGAGAGTAAATCCAGGTGGTGAGCACTCCCTACTCAAATGTGTAATTTACCACTTGGATCTGGCTGGAAAGCTACAGTCATTGGAGGGATAAGTCACTGTGTAGGAGAACACGTATCTTCTCACCTCTCAAGGAGTTTTCCTCTGGGACCAGGAGAGCATCCTGGAGCTTGTGCTGATGACCTCGGACACTGAGGCTGCTGCAGGTCTAGGTGTGCTGAGCCCAGGAGGTAAACTGAAGACTCTGGAGGATGAGGACGTGGAGCCCTGGGTCACCTGGATGGAAATAGGCTCTAAATTGGGGGCAATGAGTGGGGATGGAATGGAGCAAGTGAATGGAGTAGCAGGGGTACTTTTTTCTATTTAGGAGGCATCTCAGCAGATCTTAGCTACCGGACAGCCAAAGCATTTCCTGTGTCAGAGGCAGGTGTCTGTGGTACCCTGTAACCCCTCTGCTGAGAGACGGGGAACGGGGCTCTGTCCATAGTGTTCGTTAAGCATGTCCTATGAGTCTGGAGCCCACTGGGGGCCTGGGGCTGCAAGGCCTAGTGTCCCTCTGGGATGCTCACAGCCTGGTAGGGGAAACCCAGATGCAAATTATTGCTGGGCAGTGGATGCTGCTGTTGTCCAGGTGCAGACAGAAAGACACTGGGGGGAAACGTGGGGCCTGGAATTTCCCTGCAGGTGCCTGCACCTTGGAGGAGCTCCAAGTGCAGGGCCTGAATTTCTGTGGGAGGAAGTGGCTTGGAGTTAGGTGTCGGGGGAGGGGGTCTCTCAATGCCAACACAAGACACCTGTCCCCCACCCCCACCCCCTGCAAGGCAGCCACAGAAAGCTTTCAAGATGGGATTGCGCTCCTTAGAACTTCTCAGTTGCAAAGGACAGAAACTGAATTCAAACAAGTTCAGGCAGAAAAAGGAAAATGGTAAACGGGCTTGGGGAAGTGGTCCTAGTGACCTCAGGAGTAGACGAGGGCTTTGGAGTGGAACCAGGAATCCCTCCTCTGTTCTAACTCTGATCCAGGCTTCTGCCTGGTGCAGTCCCACTGCAGACTGGCCATCTCCACGTGGCAGGGAACCTCTGAGGGGCAGGGCACCCAGGCAAGTGTATCCACGTGCCTGGGTGCCACGTGACAGCTAGTCAGCCTTCTGGACTTGCGGCTTCTGCATCCATGGATTCAACAAACCTTGGAGCAAAACTATTTTTATTTTTTATTTGTTTATTTTTAAT
>NW_011494822.1:316721-329660 GCF_000754665.1 Bison bison bison | reverse complement strand
TTTGTTTATTATTATTACTTAAAGTCACTCAGTCGTGTCTGACTCTTTGTGACCCCATGGTCTATACAGTCCATGGGAATCTCCAGGCCAGAATACTGAAGTGGGTAGCCTTTCCCTTCTCCAGGGGATCTTCCCAACCCAGGGATCGAATCCAGGTCTCCTGCATTGAGGGCTGATTCTTTACCAGCTGAGCCACAGGGGTTACGTATTTATTTGCAGCTCTGCTGGGTCTTCGTTACTGCTCGGGGCTTTTCTCTAGCTGTGATGATCTGGGGCTCCTCTCTAGCTGCAGGAGCAGTGGCTTCTCTTGTCGTGGAGCACAGTTCTAGGGTGCATGGGCTTCGGTAGCTGTGGTGTGTGGATGCAGTAGTTGCGGTTTCCGGGCTCTAGAGCGCCGGCTCAATAGTTGTGGTGCTCGGGTTTAGTTGCTCCAAGACATATGGGATATTTCCAGACCAGGGATTGAACCTGTCTCCTGCATTGGCGGGTGGATTTTTACCACTGAGCCACCAGAGAAGCCCTGATTTTTTATTTATTTTTTAATTAAAAAAATGTGGGTGCCATACCATGTGGCTTGTGGGATCTTATAATAGATCCCAAACCAGGGATTGAACTCAGGCCCCAAGCAGTAAAAGCATGGAATCCTAACTATTGGACCACTAGAGAATTCCCAAAAGATACACTTTTTAAAATATTAAAAAAAAGTCCAGAAAGTTCCATAACCAAAATTTGAATTTGCTGTGTACTGGCAGCTATTTACATAGCATTTACATTGAATTGAGTATTCTAAGTAGCCTAGAGGTGATTTAAAATACAAAGGAGGATGTGTGTAGGTTATAGGCAAGCACTACATCATCTTATATGAGGGACTTGATCACCCCCTGATTTTGTTGCCAGAAATCTTGGCTCCCTGTCCATCAATGCCAAATAGAGAGACAGAGTTTGGAGGAACAGAAAACAGTGGCTTTATTATTTTTGCTAGGCAAAGGGGAGACACGGCAGGCTAGCCCCTCAAGAACTGTGTGCCCCTTCTCAGGAACAGGGAGAGGTGTTTATATCCTTATGGAGGTTTTGCTTTTTTTTTTTTTCCCCTTATGCAAAGTTTTGAAATGGCCACAGCTGGCATCAGGCAACTCAGCGACTGGGTCTGGTGACCCTGAAGTTATTGGCCCGTGACCTTCTTTCTGAATGCTGCAAGACAGTGTAGGGCGAGAAGAACGCCAGGTGCAGAGTACAACTCATATGAAGTCAGAGAGTAATTAGCTTTGTGAAGGGCAAGTCCAGCCACAAGTGTTTGTTAGCAGTCACAGCTCAAGAGTAACCAAGGTTGCTTAACTCTTGCAGGCCTGCTTGGCTGGTAGGTGCCAAAAGTCCATTCGCTCATTTCTGTTTTTGCTGCAACAATATTGGTATCTGCAGTAGGCCCTGGAACCAATCCCCTGTGGACACTGAGGCATGAGTGTACCTCCGTGTGGTGGGCAGCCGTGAGGGGAGTACCTTGGTGTGGTCAGACCCACTGACACCATTCCAGTTTAGAGATTCCTAAAGGACAGAGACACTGTTTCCCAGTTTCGGTACAAAAAAGCCCCTGTAGACAACTCTGACTGGTCTAGTTTCAGTCACATGACCAATGTTGGACCAATCACTGTGGCCAGGGGCACAGAGTACGCTACAGAGGCAAGTATGAGTCATGTGATCATCACGTGACCCAGGTCACGTGACAGGTGATGGGCGGGAGATGACTCTGCTGTGATTGGCTGCCGTCTCCCAGAGGAGAAGATTTTGCTGAAGAAAAGGGAGGAGATGCTGGTGGACAAACAACAGATATTCTCGGCAGGGAGGGCCTGAATCAGATTGGTTTTAGAGATTACAGGGCAGGCAGCCACGGGGAGGTGGGGGCCTGCTGCCCTGATAGCCTGGACGTGGTCAGGAGAAATGTCTTTTAACTGAGTTAAACACCGGGCACCTGCCCCACTGAATAACAACGCAAGCCAGGCTTGAGAATTGTTGTTTGAAATTCAAAATACATTAAGTCTCAGGAAGTTAAACCAAGCGCACAAAAGCTTTTGCTTCTAAACCACGCCCCTTCCCTAGGGGGCCAGGCAGCCACAGTCTCCACCTAGGAGAGAAAAGACAGGAAGTTGAATGGAGAGAGCTTGTGTGTTGGTGAGAAGGGATCATCCCAGAGGGGTTTAGACCCCCGTGTCTCTCACGGTAACAGGCCCAGCGGCCCCTTTCAGGTCACATTAAAATGCAGATTCCGATCCAGTAGGTCTAGGCCAGCCCCGAACCCTGCTTCTCCAGTGAGCTCCCAGGTGATGGTGATGTTCTGGTCCACACCCCCCAGCTTTGAGCCCTGAGGACTTACAGTGTAGGATCTTTGGGACAGAGTGAGAGTTGGATGAAGCCAGCTGGCTGTCGTGGAAACCACCAAGATGGCCAGCTCACGGTTCATCTCAGACAGGCAGAGCTGTGGTGCTGGAGCAGGCAGGTGGACAGACCTCTGTCTGCACCAGTGTGAGCTTCCCGGGTCACTCAAACTCCCTCCTGGACTGATGGAGAACTTGGGAGAGCTAGTGTGGAAGGAGGATTAGAGCCTCAGGGGGTACCCCAGGCCAGCCACAGGTCAGGACACACCAAAGCCCTGTCCCCACGGCATGAAGGTGAGCTGGGGCTCAGAAGAGATGGCAGTGGAGAGGAGAGGAGGGCTTTACTAGCCCAGACAAGGTGCATTCATTTCCTGCAGCAACTGCAACAAGTATTGCAAACGGGTGGCTTACAACAACAGACATACCGTCCCTCAGCGTTCTGGAGGCCAGAAACCTGAAGTCAAGTGTCAGACGGCCGGTCTCTTTCTGGAGGCTCTGTGAGAGCCTGGTGTAGCCTCCTCCAGTTTCAAGTGGCTGCCCACCTTGCCGTCTGCCTGGCCCTCTGTCACCTCCATCTGCCGTGGCCAGGCCCCCAGGTGGTGACCTGCTTTTTGTCCCCTACGCCCACAATGTGCTTGCTGTCTTACGTATAAAAATGCGTCTCCACTACTGGAAATGAGGTGAGGGTGGGTGTTAGACGAAGGGAATGTGATGACTAGGAGCCTGCTTTGTCGACAGAACCGTTACTTTTTGTGATGCTTTTTGATTTGATTTGATTATTTTCTTTTATTGAGATACAGTTGATTTATAATATTGTATGTTTCAGGTATACAGCATAATGATTCACATTTTCTAAGGGTTATAGTCCATTTGTAGGGTCTTCCCTGATGGCTCAGTGATAAAGAATCTGCCTGCAGTGCAGGAGATGTGTGTTCGATGATCCCTGGGTCAGAAGATCCCCTGGTGAAGGGCATGAAAACCCACTCCAGTATTCTTGCCTGGAAAATTCCTTGGACAGAGGAGCCTGGCGGGCTGCAGTCCACGGGGTTGCAAAAGAGTCAAACACAACTTAGCAACTAAACAACAACTCCACTTATAAAATATTGGCTGTGTTCCCTGGGCTGTACAATATATCCTTACAGCTTATTTATTTTATGCACAGCAGTTTTTACCTCTTAATCCCCTTCCCCTCTCTTGCCCTCTCCCCACCTCCCCAGCAGCAACCACTCGTTTGTTCTCTCTCTATATGCATCTGCTTCTTTTCTGTTATATTCATTAGTTTGCTGTATTTTCAGATTCCACATATAAGGGATACCATATGGTATTTGTCTTTCTCTGTCTTATTTATCTCACTAAGCATCATACACCACCCAAGTCCATGCATATTGTTGCAAATGGTGAACTTTCATTTTTAATGGCCATGTAATAGTCCATCGTATATCTGCATACCACCTCTTCTTTATCCATTCATCTGTTGATGGACACATCAGTTGCTTCCATATCTTAGAAGCTGGAGTTAATGCTGCTGGGAATTATTGGGGTGCATGTGTCTTTTCCAATTAGTGTTTCTGTTTTCTTCAGATAAATACCCAGAAGTGGAAATGCTGGAGTGTTTCCTTCCACTACATCCTCGCCAACATTTGTTATTTGTGGTCTTTTGGATGGTAGCCATTCTGACAGGTGCGAGGTGATGTCTCCTTGTGGGTTTGATTTGCATTTCCCTAAGGATTAGCGATGTTAAACATCTTTTCATGTGCCTATTGGCCATCTGTCTGTCTTCTTTGGAAAAATATCTATTTACTTCTGCCCATTTTTAAATCAGTTTGGGTTTTTTTTTTTTTGATGTCAAGTTGTAAGAGTGGTTTGTATATTTTAGAATTTAACCCCTTATCAGCCATATCATTTGCAATCATGTTCTCCCTTCAGTAGGTTTGACAGGAGCACTTTGGAGCACGCTGAGCTTCCCCAGTGCTGCTGTTCTTGCTAACACCCATGTTGGGGCTGTCATAAGGAGCGTGCTAGAACTGTGAGACAGTGCACACAAAGCCAGGCAGGACAGTTTGGATCTGCCTCCTAAGTGGAGCTGAGTTTGGTCACCACCTCAGTCACCTGACTTGGTTCTGATTAACTTCTGGCTGTTTCCAAAAATCGACTCCAGACTGTGGAGGTAGAGGCTGACCTTTAAGAAGACATTTAGAAAATGGTCACAGTCTTCTGGCCGTTCACACTGGGGCCACCGCTACTGACTCATCAGCTCTGTCCTGCAGGAGTTTGTGGCTTAGAGATAGAGGAAACAGCCATTTCCTTTTGGTTAACGCCTTTCTTATATTATGGTCTCACCACAAGGCTGAAAGTAGCCCATCCTGAGAGAGGCAGAGGAAGTTGTATTCCTGGGTACAGGCTCCTGATCACTCTTCTAGAAAGAATGATCCACGGTTTCCCACTGAACTTCCCCTCTGCTGCGCTTCTCAAGTCACCATACTGGAAGGTGCCCAGTTATTAGATCTTTTTCATCAGAGAACCGGTGAAAGCACCTTGTTTCTGTCTTATTTTTGTATTTTACTAATCCCTACTTTTCTACCTAGGTTAGGTTTTGTCTGGTTTTGTGCCTGAATTAAATGTAATAGGAGAGGGACACTATATACATTGCCTGAAATCATAGTAAATGAAGAAAAATAAATGATCTTTACTGAGATTATCAAATGATGGAAAGAAGACATTTGGATGCAGCCTAGCACGAGTTCCTAGAACTCTCTGCTGTGGGGTCCTGGGCCCTTGTCCTCTGCTGGCCTCACTGCCCCGTCAGCAAACAAAGACATTAGGTGGAACAAAGAGTCTCAAACTTGAACACATACTTGCCTCCCCTGGGCCTGGTTAAAGTGCAGATTCTGACTTGTAGGTCTTTGCGGGGGGTGGGGGAGCGCGCGGGGCTGAGATTCTCAAGGTTCTAACCAGCTCCTGGTAGTTCAGACAGTAAAGAAATTGCCTGCAATGCAGGAGACCTGGGTTTGGTCCCCGGGAAGATTACCCTGGAGAAGGAAATGTCAATCCACTCCAGTATTCTTGCCTGGAGAATCCCATGGACAGAGGAGCCTGTGGGCTACAGTCCAAGGGGTCGCAAAGAGTCAGACACAACTGAGCGACTAACACGAACAACCAGCTCCCAGGTGACAACCACTGGAGGACGGACCGCACTTGGCTCCACGCCCTGGAACTGGCCCGACATGCAGAATCTCAGGCCCACCCCAGCCTCCTGACTCAGTTTCCCCAGATCTCGGGATCACCATTGCCTGAATGCGCATTAGAATGTGGAGCGCTGTGCTCCGTCACAGAGAAGGGGAGCTGGCTACACATAGGCGTCACTTGAGAGCTTGAAAATCTTGGGGACCTGATGGCGGCAGTGGCCCAGGACTCAGGAACTGTCCCAGCTCCCAGGCGAATCTGATGGACAGCAGTGCTTGAGAACAGCTGGATTGGAAAGTGTTTAGGTTCCAACCGTGATGCTGTCAGGCGAGTGTATGCTCCTCGGTTTTTGTCTCATCACAACAAAGATTTGGAGTGACGGACATTAAAGCCCCCTCAGCGTGTCACAGCTCTCGGGTCTTGGACAGACTGTTATAGCTTTCAGGTCTCAAACGGACCGTGTTATAGCTCTTAGACAAATCAGTGTTACAGCTCTATTTTATTTAGAAGATAGCAGGAAAATCCATCTTCGAGGTGTGAGGGCATGTCGATCCAAAGACGCGAAGAGAAGAGCGCCCCAGCGCGCAGGAGACACGGAGAGAGAGCTAGCTTTGGCTCCTCTTTTTATGTTTTTCTCCCCCTGGGCCGGTCCTATGTAAATTGGGCCAGCCAGGAGTGTTGTTTGTTTTACCTGAGGTCCTCACTCCGGTCCTCGGACCTTCCTTTGTTCTATTTTCACGGGCTTTCCCCTTCCTTGTCTTTCAGCCACCGCCATTTTGGACTCCTTTTCCCTATTCGACCTACCTAACAATGCCACTGACTTCATTCAGGTGTTGCTACCTGGCTGCGTGGGGCCAGGAAAGGCAACCGAGCTGCACAGGAATGTCTATGGGACGCTGCTCCCAAATCGCCCTGGCTCCCTCAAGACAGGACCTGGCTTATAGCCAAAAAGGCCCAACCCATTGGCAGCATCGCGAGACGCACACACACTGTACATCCCCCATTTCCTCTGTCTCTGGTTCCCTTCAGGGGTCCAGTGACCCTTTCCCTGTGCTCTAGCCTGACCTCATGAAACCCTCTCAGCAGGAAAGGGTCACCTATTAATATTTATTTTCACTATTTACTTATTCACACCTGGGCACCGACATCCCACATCTCTGTTAGGCATCTGTGGAGTCTCAGAGATCCGTGATGACTGAATAGTCATCCAAGCTTCTGATGTCCTGACTGACTATCTATAAAAGCAGATGTAACAAGTGAAAGGAAGTCAATGGTTTCCTTTCCTCCTGGGCATCTGCATTTTATTATCTCTAGTTGCAGAATGAAGGAAGGCAGATTGAGGGGGGAGTGTGCTCTGGAATCTAGGTGGGATTCCCAGGACGGCTAATAATGAGGTAAGTGGCACTGAGTATGCCGCATCAGCCCAGGGAGCATCAATGTCCTTACAAATAATGCCAACCATAATACCAACTGCTTGGTTTTAGGGAGGAGGGACTGAGCTGATAGCAGGCCCTCAGGAATGTCTGCTTCCTTCAGTTTCCATCACTGCTTTACACTCATTCTGGCTTCAAAGCACCTGAAGCAGGGGTCCTGGCAGGAAATGAGGTTTGCTGAAACCATTTTTTCTGAGAGAGAAACAAAGGATCAGTTAATCCCTAGCAGCAAACACATTAATTAGGGGAATGAACTTTGAGGATGGGAATGTCTTAATTTGGAAGATAGCCTCAACCAATAGCATCCTTTTTTTTTTTTACAAAAAAAAAAAAAAGAGTTTTACTCCTGGTGTTACAGCCACTGTTTCCCAGCAAAGCCATGGCTGGTCCACAGTGAACGCGTTTCTCACTCTGTCATAGATCTGTAGAATGAGGTGAGTTTGGAGGCTTTGAGAGCAGTGGTTCTCAACTAAGGAGATTTGGGTTTTGTCTGGAGATGTTTCTTTTGTCACGCTGGAAGGGGAAGCAGTATTGGAATCTGGGGGGTGGAGCCCAGGGACGCTGAAGAACATCCCACGAAGTAAGGGACAGCCCCCACCACAAAGTACCCAGTCCTGAAGATCACTAGTCCCGAGAACCCCACTTTAAACCCGGGGCAAGGCGAGTAGGCTTGTTACATCTGCTCTTATAGTCAGACAGGACATAGCAAGCTTGGACGACTATTGAGTCAGGATGGGTCTCTGAGACGCCACTGAAGCCTAACAGAGATGTGGGATGTTGGTGCCCAGGCAAAGCCCTGGGTGACCCACAGCTCAGGTCTCAGGTGGCGGGCTTCAGATTGGGGTGTGCACCCTAGAGGCAGAGCGATAGTCATGGGCTAGGAGGAAAACATGAGAACGTTCCTTGATTAGGGTTTGAACAAGTTCTAGGCTTGCCCACCATCTCCTTCCCAACACTTGCCCCCCGAGTGTTCAAAAGAAGGAAGCTACTCCAAGTGGACTGACTTGGAGGAACTCCAGGCCATGTCACTGGTAGAGGAAGTGAGATGTGGGTTCAGGCTTGCAGGCCTGTGGTTGAGTGAGACATGGGGGAGAGACCCCAGAGCGTGTCCCTCCAAGGATGCCCTGGACACGGATGGCAGGTGATGCCGGAGGTGTGGAGTGGACAGGAAGCGGAGGTGAATCTGCACTCAGAGAACGTATGCAACAGAGACAGGGAGAGACAACACGGCCTCTTCAAGGACAGCCTCGGCCTCTTGTCCAGCCCTGCAGGTCAGGAGACGTGTTACACCCTCACCCAGCCAGCAATCTCCCCTCTTGTCTAAGCAGGTTGGTGAAGGCTGTTGTCCTTCACTGATGCCCCATCTCAGAGACAACCCCACTGGAGGGCAGCTGGATGAAATGCAGGACATCCAGGCAAATCTGAATTCTAGATAAACAACGTTATACTTAATACATCTCAGATATTATATGGGACATAACACAGGAATTATTCATTGTTGAATCTGAACTTCCCTTTTAACAGGGTGTCCTGTATTTCTAGCTGCTTACTCCTTGGAAGACAAATTATGACCAACCTAGACAGCATATTAAAAAGCAGAGACATTACTTTGCCAACTAAGGTTCATCTACTCAAGGCTATGGTTTTTCCAGTAGTCATGTATGGATGTGAAAGCTGGACTATAAAGAAAGCTGAGCGCCGAAGAACTGATGTTTTTGAACTGTGGTGTTGGAGAAGACTCTTGAGAGTCCCTTGGACTGCAGGGAGATCCAACCAGTCCATTCTGAAGGAGATCAGCCCTGGGATTTCTTTGGAAGGAATGATGCTAAAGCTGAAACTCCAATACTTTGGCCACCTGATGTGGAGAGCTGACTCATTGGAAAAGACCCTGATGCTGGGAAAGATTGAGGGTAGGAGGCAAAGGGGATGACAGAGGATGAGATGGCTGGATGGCATCACCGACTCAATGAACATGAGTTTGAGTGAACTCCGGGAGTTGGTGATGGACAGGGAGGCCTGGAGTGCTGCAGTCCATGGGGTCTCAGCGTTGGACAGGACTGAGCGGCTGAACGGAACTGACTGAAGTCACCGCCATGCACTGGGCATCCCCTTGACCCCTGAGGCCTCCCCACTGGGCTGCCCAGGCCCCGGACACACACACACAAGGGAACAGGGGAGGATGGTGCCTGGAGGAGCCGCTGGGGCTGGGCCAGGCTCGGACCCTGGCGTGGCCGCTGTGTCAGGTCCGCCCGCTGAAGTCACCAGGGCAGAATGGCCTGAGGTCTGGTGGGAACCTCAGCATCTGTTTAGTTGAGCCCTGGGCAGTGCTTCCTATTTCCTTTCCCAGTCTCCAGTCTCCAGTCTCATCCAGTGGGAAACCTGGCTTCGTCTTGAAAAGGACAGGCCTGGAGCACAAACCGTCTGATTACCAGCTGCAGAAAAGAACACATGATATGACCACACAATTGTCTCATCCCTTATCCACAACCCTGAATTCCAAAAAGCCCTCAGAAGACATATTCTGGTGAGTTTTTTAGAGACAAAACCACATATTGGGAGGCGAGACTGACGTGAACCAGCGTGAGGCTGTGTTTATGCCCCATGGTTGAACAGTACCACCATGTTGGCAGTGGGAGATGAGGTTCAGGATAAGCCCCATGTACCTAAAGGCCCCCGAACTGGTGCCAGAACCTCAAAGGGTGTTGCTGGGTAAGGGATGATACAGTGGTAACAGAGCGTGTCTGCTGAGGGCTCAGATTGTGGAGCCCTGGGCTAAAGGCTTGACATGACCTCTCTCAGCTAGTCCTCACCACCTGTGAAAAGGATGGTTTTCATTTTTGATAAACTGTTTTTAAAAATTAAAGTATAATATATGAATAGAAACAGCCTCCCCGATGACTCGGTGGTAAAGAATCCGCCTGCACTGAAGGAGTTGTGAAGATGCAGGCTTAATCCCTGGGTTGGGAAGATCTGCTGGAGAAGGGAATGGCAACCCACTCCAGTATTCTTGCCTGGAAAATCCCATGGACAGGTGAGCCTGGCGGGCTTTAGTCTACGGGATTGCAAAGAGTTGGACACAACAAAGCGACTAACACCTTCACTTTTCAAAGCCAACCTACCATATTAAGGTAGAGGTTTTAACAAAAATGCTTCAAAGGGAATGTTTGGGGTTGAATTGTGATCCCCTTCCTAACCCTGCCACCCCATTCATGTGCTAAAGTCCTGACCCCCATACCTCAGGGTGTCACATTGTCAGTAGAGTGACTGCAGATGTAATTAGTGAATCTGGATTCATACCGGATAGAGTGGGCGTCAGTGTGATCTGGCCAGGGACCTTGTAGAAAGTGGAAGTTTGGACACGGGAAACCAGGCCATGCAGAGTGTGGGGTGATGAGTCCACAAGTCTAGGAATGCCAAAGATTGCCAGCAAACTTTCAGAAGCCGGAAGAAGAGACCTGGAACAGATTCTGCGGACAATCGACCCTGCCAGCACCTTGATCTTGACCTTGTAGCCTCAAGAACTGAGACACTAAACTTCTGCTGTTTCAGGCACTTGGTTTACATTACTTTATCGCTGCAGCCCTAGCAAACCAGCACCCGGAGTGATTAGTCCCCTTTAGAGAGATGCCCGTTCAGTACAGAACGTTCATCACAGCATCCTCGAGGTAGCTGATTAGCTATTGTGTGTACAGTATGTTTTGCCTTTTAATGTGATCCAGGAAGCCATGTCCTGCGTCATCAGTTATATTTCTGAATGCCTGAAATGAAGGTGAGACACGACTTGGATGATAATCAAAAGCGAGCTGATTCTGGTCAGCAAGCCTCGATACACATGGTAAATGGGCTCCCACTGTCTGGTAACAACAGACGAGTGTGTCTGACCTTTCGGGGTGTTCATCCACCAGGCTGCCTTCTCCTTCTTACCCCGTGGTCCAGACCCCTGTGGAGGATGAGCCAGACCATCTTCTAGGGCAAATAGGCCTTGACTGGAAACCTTGGCTGGAAGAGCTCATATCTACCTGTGGCCGAGAGCTTGGCCACCTGATGTGAAGAATTGACTTATTGGAAAAGACCCTGATACTCAGAAAGATTGAAGGCAGGAGGAGAAAGGGAGTGAAAGAGGATGAGACAGTTGGATGACATCAGTGATGCAATAAACATGAATTTGAGCAAGCTCTGGGAGATGAAAGTGAAAGTCGCTCAGTTGTGTCCAACTTTTGCAACCCCATGGACTATATGGTGGTGGTGGTGGTTTAATCGCCAAGCTGTGTCTGACTCTTGTGACCCCATGGGCTGTATGTAGTCTGCCAGGCTCCTCTGTCCATGGGATTCTCTAGGTAAGAATACTGGAGCAGGTAGCTGTTCCCTTCTCCAGGGGAATCTTCCCAACCCAGGGATTGAGCCCAGGTCTCCCACATTGCAGGTGGATTCTTTACCACTGAGCCACCAGGGAAGCATAGTGAAAGATAATGAAGGACAGGGAAGCTTGGCGTGCTGCAGTCCATGGGGTCACAGAGCGCTGGACACGACTTAGTGACCTGAACAGTGAACAACAAAGACCTTGTCTTCTCTGACTTGCCTGGGCAACCCCATCCCAAGGGGGTCTCTCCAGAAGGTTGGGAGGTGGAGGGGTCTCTTCTCCGGGGTCTGGTCTCCCATCCTCCAGCTGGAAGCACAGAATCAGGGTGTTCTCTTCCTCGGAGCACGCAGAACTGGGCTAAAAATAGTGCAGCTTCTTAACACTACACGATGCTTTGAGTACAGAGTGTGTTGGTTTCCTGTGGCCGCCGTCACACAGTACCATGAGCTGGGGGCTTAAAATGGCAGGATTTTTTTTTTTTTTTTCTGGAGCAGCTCCGGATGGTGAGGAGTCCTGACCTGACAGACACACTCCCTCCCAAGTCTCTGGGAGGGCGTTCCTGTCCTTATTCTAATCCTGGGTGCTGCCAGCAAGCCATGGGGTTTTTTGATTTAAGCTGCATCACTCCAATCCTGCTTTTGTTTCCACAAAGCCTTCTCTGTGTATGTCTGCTGTGTCTGAACTTTTCTCTTGCCGTAAGGACACCGCCCTTTCCCAGGGTGACATCAACTTAAGCTGACGGCATCAGCAAAGATCCTATCTCCAAATAAGTTCCCATTCTGAGGCTCCAGGTCGGCACAAGTATGGGGAGACACCATCCAACCCCGTACATTTATCTTCTGTTTCGATGGAAAATTTTTTGCTCAGTGAAATTGGCTACGTTTAAGAACATCTAGCTCCACTGCCTTGAAACTGGCCAGAGATTCAGAGACCTTCTGCGTAGTGGAGTGATCGCTGTCTGCCAGTGGCCTTGTGGTGTGAGTGAGTCTTGCGATGTGAGTGAGACGTCACGGGAGTCTGTTTCTCACTCATGTGAAGATCAGAATGAATGACGCTGATGAGCAGGTGGTGTCCGCCTGAGCACCATTCCGGGACCCAAGGCCCTTCCGTTTCCACGTGGGCTCCGAGGTCCCTGTGCTCGGCTGCTTCCAGCCACGGAAGGGAGGGCATGGGGGGACACGGGGCAGTTACACTGGGCCAGGTCAGTGTGTTGGGGCTTCCCTGATGGCTCATCAGGTAAAGAACACCCCCGCTCCCCTCAGCTAGTGCAGGAGACACATGAGATGCGGGTTTGATCTCTGGGTTGGGAAGAGCCCCCCTGGGGAAATATATGACAATCCACTCCAGTATTCTTGCCTGAAAAATCCTATGGACAGAGGAGCCTGATGGGCTACAGTCCATGGGGTCACAAAGAGTCACTTCCCTCTGCCTCTGGCGCCTGCCCACCAGGAGCTCCAGGACATCCTTGCATGGCTGCGGGCTATCTCTCCGAGGAGCACAGGAAGCCGGGAAGGGTCGCGTGGCCCTGGGTGGGGAGGAGGAGGGGAGGGAAGGGAGGATCACAGCTGGACTGGCAACTCAGGACGGCACCTGA
>NW_011494822.1:308357-316621 GCF_000754665.1 Bison bison bison | reverse complement strand
GCTGTTCTTCCAGCTTCTTCCCCTTGCTCTCTCCATATCACTGGGCGCCCAGCTGGTCTCCAGTCCGAGGTTTGCGTCTCCCTACTCTGCAGCACCAGCCCCTGGGACACCAAGATACAAACAGCAAAGGAACATCTTCCTTTTAAACGGGGCTTCCCTGATGGCTCAGCAGGTAAAGAAACCGCACCCCCCACCCCGACCAGCTAATGCAGGAGACACAGGAGATGCGGGTTTGATCCCTGGGTTGGGAAGACCCCCCTGGAGAAAGAAACGACAATCCATTCCAGCATTCTTGCCTGAAAAAATCTTATGGACAGAGGAGCCTAATGGGCTACAGTCCACAGGGTCACAAAGAGTCAGATGCAACAGAGCGACTAAGCATGACTGAATGGAGGAAACTCTAAGGAACACGCTCTCGGACATGGCTGAGTTACTCTGGATGACCCAGACCAGCCTGTGGGCCTGGAGACGGGCTTCCTGTGTTTCACATTCCCTCTGCCTCTGATGCCCACCAGGAGCACCAGGAGCTCCAGGACCCTGCGTCTCAGGACTGGGGTCTTTTGGGGAGAAACTGGTACTCAGGGAGCCGAGGCCCAGGTAACCCAGAGGGAGCACTCAGACCACACCTGGCCAGGCCTGCTCAGAGTAAACTCACTTGCCTGGTTGCTGGTTTTCAAACTACCACTGAAGGTCAAGTCGAAACCAGCTCTTAAAAACGGAACAAAATAGAATCGAATAGAAAAATACCAGGGTGCATAAAACAGTGAAAGTGTGAAGTCACTCAGTCATGTCTGACTCTTTGCAACCCACTGGACTGTAGCCCGCCAGGCTCCTCTGTCCATGGGAATCTCCGGGCAAGAATACTGGAGTGGGTAGCCATTCCCTTCTCCAGGGGATCTTCCCCGCCTGGGATGGAACTCAGGCCTCCTGAAGGCAGATTCTTTACTGTGTGAGCCACCAGGGAAGCATTGCTTCATTAAACTTCTATACACATCTGTTCCAGGTCTGGATGTAAAATATTTCAAAGCCATCTGGAAGCCCCGGGTCTGCGTAGAAGAATTTGAAAGTTGATGATGACAACACACCAGGGAGATAATAGTCATTTTCTAGATTTGAGAAATGCTTTGAGTGGCTGGGCAGGAGGGATTGTGCATGGAGAAGGAGCCTGGCCTGGTTTGAATTCCTGCAGGACCACACACCGCACCCCCCGCCCCCCGCCCCCCGAAGTGCATGCGAGGGTTACTTCATTTCCTCGAGCCTCTGTTTTCTTATCTATAAAGTGGGCTAAAATAGCCACCTTGATGAGGAGAAGGAGGTGAAAGATGTAACTCCTGATGTTTATTGAGTCCTTTCTGTCTCATGCCTTTGTCCTGGGCATCTTGTGTGTGTGACTTCAGTCATTACAGCAGTCCTCTGATCAAGTATAACTACTGTGAGGTCCATTTGTACAAAGAAATTGAGGCACAGACAGGCCAAGGATGCTGCCTGAGTGAGCTGTATATGAAAATACTTTATACCAGTGCTTGTATCCACTGAAGCGAAGTGGGATTCTGTCCATGGGATTCTCCAGGCAAGAATACTGGAGTGGGTTGCCATTCCCTCCTTCAGGGGATCTTTCTGTCCCAGGGATTGAACCCGCTCATGTCTCCTGCACTGGCAGGCGGATTTTTTACCACTAGTGCTACCTGGGTGCCTGGCACATAGTAACAAACAAATGTTAATTTCCTTACTGTTAATATTGTTCTAAATGCTTTAAAAGATCCTTAAAGGCAGGCAGATGGATGAGTGGTAGAAGGTGGTGTGCGATGCTGGCTAGAAACTCCTGGAAAGCCACTCTAAGAGGGCTCTGCAGGTGTTAGGTTAGACCCTGCCCCTCCCCATCGCCTCCTCATTTGAAACCTTGACTACTGGGGCAGAGGGGGCGGGGCGGGGCGGGGATGGGGGCGGTTAGTCCCTGCGGCCTTGCTGGGAGGTCTGACTTTGCAGCATAAGAGGAAACGGATGGAGAATTGCGAGTAGGGGCCTCGCCCTGGCCCTTAGGGGAAGATCGGCAGTAGCTCCCAGAAGAAAAGACAATGACGGGCGTAGCTGCCAATAACCGGTTTACTTCAGGTTTTTAAAGATTAGAGACCCAGGAACCCCTGGCCTCTATACCCATCTCCTGAAACCCACGCTGCCTCTGAGAAAAAAACTTGAGATACAAATGCAGCTTCAGGAAGCCCCGCCTCCCCGCCCACGTGGCCACCCCAAGCTCCCCAGGGGACAGGAGGGTTGAGTTCCCCCAAGGGTGTCAGAAAAGTAATCAGACCAAACTACAGGAGGCAATTACGTCTTTGTTTGGCAGAAACTGTAAACAGAGAGCAAGAGGGTTGCATCACACCATCCCTGGGGCCCTGAGACACTTGCTCTGAAAACCAAAGCAGCGTCGCTCCTGTTAAGGAATAGATACGTTTCATCGGAGGTGGCTGGTGCGGCAGGAAGACACCTCACCCAGGAAGAGGCCACCACTGATAGCCCTCCTTCCTGGCAGTGCTCCGACCCGGCCTGGTACCAAACAGCCTTTCTGCATCAGCTTACTGACATATGGTACTTCATACCGTATTTTATTTAATAGCACAGTTGTTTTTATAGATGGCATAAGCCTTTGACTGTGTGGATCACAATAAACTGTGGAAAATTCTGAAAAAGATGGGAATACCAGACCACCTGATCTGCCTCTTGAGAAATTTGTCTGTAGGTCAGGAAGCAACAGTTAGACCTGGACATGGAACAACAGACTGGTTCCAAATAGGAAAAGGAGTTCATCAAGGCTGTATATTGTCACCCTGTTTATTTAACTTATATGCAGAGTACATCATGAGAAACGCTGGACTGGAAGAAACACAAGCTGGAATCAAGATTGCCGGGACAAATCTCAATAACCTCAGATATGCAGATGACACCACCCTTATGGCAGAAAGTGAAGAGGAACTAAAAAGCCTCTTGATGAAAGTGAAAGTGGAGAGTGAAAAAGTTGGCTTAAAGCTCAACATTCAGAAAATGAAGATCATGGCATCCGGTCCCATCACTTCATGGGAAATAGATGGGGAAACAGTGGAAACAGTGTCAGACTTTATTTTTTTGGGCTCCAAAATCACTGCAGATGGTGACTGCAGCCATGAAATTAAAAGATGCTTACTCCTTGGAAGGAAAGTTATGACCAACCTAGATAGCATATTCAAAAGCAGACATTACTTTGCCAACAAAGGTCTGTCTAGTCAAGGCTATGGTTTTTCCAGTGGTCATGTATGGATGTGAGAGTTGGACTGTGAAGAAAGCTGAGCGCTGAAGAACTGATGCTTTTGAACTGTGGTGTTGGAGAAGACTCTTGAGAGTCCCTTGGACTGCAAGGAGATCCAACCAGTCCATTCTAAAGGAGATCAGTCCTGGGTGTTCATTGGAAGGACTGATGCTAAAGCTAAAACTCCAGTACTTTGGCCACCTCATGCGAAGAGTTGACTCATTGGAAAAGACTCTGATGCTGGGAGGGATTGGGGGCAGGAGGAGAAGGGGACGACAGAGGATGAGATGGCTGGATGGCATCACGGACTCGATGGACGTGAGTCTGAGTGAACTCCGGGAGTTGGTGATGGACAGGGAGGCCTGGCATGCTGCGATTCATGGGGTCGCAAAGAGTCGGACACGACTGAGCGCCTGATCTGACTGCTCTGACCTGGTGACTTGGTTCGCTTTCATCAACAACATGCAGTCATTTAACCTTTGCATGGTGCTTGGCACAGGTGGCACAGATGGGAAAGAATCTGCCTGCAATCCAGGAGACCTGGGTTCGATCCCTGGGTCAGAAAGATTCCCCGGAGAAGGGAATGGCAACCCACTCAAGTATTCTTGCCTGGAGAATCCCCATGGACAGAAGAGCCTGGTGGGCTATAGTCCATGGGGTTGCAAGAGTTGGACATGACTGAGCAACTAACACACAACACTTTCAGACACGGGATATACTGGACATGAATGAAGGTGGAATAAAGAGGTAACTTTAATAACATACATAATTATACAATCATAAAAATAACAAGATCAGAGTGAACTTGCTAGGGAAATTTGTTTCCTGTCATGCTTGTGGAAATCCCTCAACCCTAGTAGGTACACCTGTCTTGAGAGGGCTGTCTCCCCAGGTGACCTGGAAATGGTATCACTGGGAAGATTACACTCTGGATCTGAGGACAGGTAGAGGCGGAGGCTGCCTGGGGGAGGAGAAATCAAAGAGCCTCCTGCCTGAGCCCCAAGCCTGCATCCCAGAGAAGGGATGCTCCGAGGTGCTGGAGCTCGGGTGCCTTGTCATCTCCCCACCTCAAGCTGAGTGGGTTTGCTCCAGCCGAGTGCTCAGATGGACACAGCGGCAGCAGGACTGAGCTCCAGAGCTTGTGGGTGGGTTTAGGATTCCAGAGTCCCCAGAATATGGGGTGGCATTGGACACATTCATCTCTGAGGGGAGGGGGCAGGTGAGAGGGGACCAGGCTGGGCTGGGGTTATAGGAAAACGACCCTCCCTGATGCTCACTGAGGGTGATACCCGAATCCCCGCTGTGACTGCCCCCAGCCTCACCCTCGTCTAGGAGCAGAGCCTGAGCTGAAAGAGCTCTTTCCGCAACCTCCCTCCCTGTTGAGAAACCGCTTCCCTGTGCAACAAGAAAGCCTGGGGGATGATGGCTTCTCACGTCCTCTGGGCAGCACTGCTGTGAAGCCAGCCCTCAGATCCTCAGGGAGCAGGACACGAACAAATAATGAGGCCCTGGGGCCACGGACACGATGGCTGGGAGCCGTCTTTGCGCTCATTTCAGGGGCATGTTAGTTTGCTCGGTCTGCGTAACAGAACACCGCAGACGGGAACTTAAACATCAGGAGTTTTATTTCACACAGGCCCCTCCTGGAAGGCCAGCTGTTCACCTGTCTTCACAACTCCACTGGGCAAATTCTGGATGAAACCTTCCAGGTAGCCACGTGGGTAGGAGATGCACTCATACTTCGCACTAACAGAGGCCTCGTGCACGTGGCTGTCACGGAACTCCTCACAGGGCCTCCGACTCTGTCCCCAGGTAGGCTGGGACGTTCCTGGAGCAGCGCTGAGGTGGGCATTGCTCTTTTTCTGCTGAGAGTGAGAGCCTGCCTCCTCCTGGGATATGTGCTTTCCGCTAGAAGGTGCCAATGGGAGCTGTTACTGACTCCACCCACATGACCACCACTGATTGGTTGGATGTGGGCACCTGATCCCAGCTGGACCAATCAGAGCCCTTCCCTGAGATTCCTGAATTTGGGAGGGAGCCGCTGATGCTGTTACACTCT
Organism: Bison bison bison; assembly: GCF_000754665.1. NCBI lineage: Eukaryota > Metazoa > Chordata > Mammalia > Artiodactyla > Bovidae > Bison > Bison bison. The sequence continues at coordinate 311,282 of NW_011494822.1, read as the reverse complement.
GCTGGTGAATATCCAGCGTCCTTGCCGGAGGAGGAGCCTGGGCTGGGGGGTAGGAGAAGGTGAACTCAGAGGCTGAGATAAGCCCTGGAGAAGTCGGCTTAGTCCCAGACGCTCAGAGGCCCAGCTAGGCCCTGAGTCTTTCCTGGGTGCTCTGAGCCTTCCCTCAGGTTCCTTTTATTCTTCAGCCAAAAGCATTCACTAATATAAAGTCTGTATTTCATTCTTTTTGCGTCTCCAACTGGTGGCAAAAGGCCAAGCATGCACTACATCTCACATGATTATTGAGTGAATAAAATCGATGCGCTCCAGAGGCCGTGTGGTAGTTTCACAGTGTTCCTTAGGGCCAGGCCTGCCTTACTGTTCCGGTACATGGAACCTGATAGACCACAACCCGTCACAGCCTCTCCCTTGTGAGTGTGTGTGTGTGTGTGTGTGTGTGTGTGTGTGTGTGTGTTAGTGGCTCAGTCGTGTCCAACTCTTTGCGACCACATGGACTGTAGCCTACCAAACTTCTCAGTCCTTGGGATTTCCCCGGCAAGAATACTAGAGTGGATTGCTTTTTCCTTCCCCAGAGGATCTGGGTCACTTCAAATATGTTGAACGGCATTTACTTCACAGGCACCTTCAGGAGACTGTCCAGGTTGTTTGCAAAAACAGTCTGCCAGCCTCCCGAAATCAGAACAGCCAGTGTTTTCCATCCTAAACTTGGGGATTAAGAGGCAAAGCTGTTGTAAGCAGAGCACCGGGGTCAGCACAGCTCTGAAAGCGTCCAGAGCAGGCGCACAGCTCAGCACAGCTTGAGACCGGGGAAGCTAGCTAGGACGCACCCCCACAGGACAAAGAAAGAAGGAAAAAAGGAAGTCCAGATTTTATTTCCCAAAGTCATGTCAATTTTATTTCCTAGCCGCACCTTAAAATCGATAAATAATTCAAGACAGAGTGAACTGGTTCCACAGTAACGTTACTTCTCCTCTGTGGCTATGGCTACAGTAGGGGTAGAAACAGGGAACTTGTGTATATTTTAGGAAATTAAGCATCTCTCTAAAAAATTATATTTATTCTGTATTTATTGGGTGGCACGGGTCTTAGTCGAGACTTGTGGGATCTTTCAGTCACGGCCTGTAGGAGCCAGCTCCCCGCCCAGGGATTGAACCCATGCCTGCTGCATTGGGAGTTCAGAGTCTTAACCACTGGACCACCAGGGAAGTTGTGCTTTTTTTGCTTATTTAAAATAAACCTTTTTCTTTCTGATTATAAAGCATACAAGTCTGTTTACAGAAGAATATCAGATGCCCAGGGCTGGGGCATGGGAGAAGGGTCAGACTTGCTTGGCACCCACCCCTGGAAGGGCCAGTCCAGGGGGCCTGGCAGGGTAGTCAGGGGGTGGGGTGGGGATGGACTCTTGGGAAGGAACACACCCCAGGGAAAACAGCCTCATACAAAAGGCTGGTCCTTAGTTTCTCTGCCATTGGAGCAGCAGGAGACTCGCCAAGTCTGCAGAGCAGAAAGCCGCAAGTCACCCTTCATGGGAAGGGCTTCCTGCCCTGGGGGGTGGGTGGCGGTGGGTGTGGAGATCTCTCTGTTGAGCCCTACTTTGCCTTGGGGGGGGTCAGGGGAGCTCTTAAGGTGGTGGTGGCCTCAGCAGAGAGATTTGGTGGAGTTGGGGGTTACTCTAGATTATCCCCCAGCTTTGATACATTGAGCCTCTGGCGTTGGTTTCCATGGCAATAGCCTTGGAGTCCCAGACTGTGGTGGCCATGAAAGGCTGGGTCTGTCCTGGTGTGGGGGCCGCGGGGGGAGAGGGAGGCTGTTCTCTGGGGACACTGGATGCAGTGTCTTTGGTGGGGCTGTTTCGTGGAGTGTAGGCCCTCTGTTGGAAGCCTCACGACACTGGCAACAGTTCAAAGGAGTAATTAACCATGAGGTTCATTGTGCAGTTATCTGTTTTAGCAGTAGGGTGACCAACCTGTCTAGTTTGTCTAGGATTTCCTCAATGATAGCACTGAAAACACTGCATCCTAGAAACTCCTCGGTCCTTTGCAAACCGGGACAGCTGGTCACCCTACTTAGCAGACAGATGGAAATCTTCATGAGCAGGACCCTCAGGTCTGTAATCCACAGCATCTCCTGAATCCCCACCCGGACACAGCACCCTGCACAGAGTGTGCATCCAATCAATAGTCACCAAAAAAAAGGATGACTATTACTGGAAATGCTCTGCAGATATTTGCTAAATGAATGCCCTCTTGCCAGTAAATGAACTCTTCAATATTGTAATATATTGCTAATACATGGGACACGCTGGATTTACAAACTTCTTATAAAGGAATGAATATTTTTGTGGAAGTAAAGAGTGCTGGGTTGGGGTTGGGGAAGGGTAAGTTTAGCTGAGCTAAATCCTCTAAAAACAGATCAACAAATGACCTCCAAGACTTGATGTCTTGAATCAGTCTTAAGTGGGGATTATGGATTTCTGGATCTTCTCAGAAATGAGGGGCCAAAGCAGAAAGACAGATGTTGAACAAATGCAACGATTAGGGAGAATAGGAACTTGTTACATGGCAGGTCACCTAATAGAGCAACTTCACAAACATTCCCTTGGATGAGACACATGAGATCATGGGCTTGGAAGAGTGATATGATTTGAAAGGAGGTCATCTGGTTGCTTTTCCAGCATGTTCTCCCACTTCCTCTTGACGGGAGGCACAGTGATGGAGCCAGTGGCCCAGTGGTTTCCAAGCCCCAAGCCTCTAGATGCACCTGTAACTGTGGCTGATGCCCGTGTAACGATGTTAAAATGCTGGGAAGAACCTACGCAGCAAGTCTGGTTGCTTGTTCCCTGCGTGTCTCCAAGGAAACCTGGCGCCCTGACCAATCCTCGGCCCACCCTTGGGAGCATGGTTCCCAGGAGGCCTGTGATGTCAG
>NW_011494822.1:258696-308257 GCF_000754665.1 Bison bison bison | reverse complement strand
GTGATGTCAGTGACGGATGGTGTTGTGTTCGCCTGGAGCAGTGGACCGTGCCCTGCTGGCCTGTTAGGACGGTTTTGCACAAATGCCAAGACTGATGATGCACACCTGGTTTCATTGCTGGAGCCTGGAATTTCAGTTGCATGGCTGATTGATAGCCGGATGGGTCTATGTGACCCACCTCCTGTTAACACCTGGACCCTCAGGCATGTGTGGGTTTTTTGCACGAGTGACTCTGCAGTTCTCTGTTGGAGAAAAAGCCTGTGCTGAGTGGGCTCAGATGAGGCGGCATGGCAGGGGGTCCCGTGCCAATTGGGGATTCTGCCAACATGTAGGGAGAAGGCAATGGCACCCTACTCCAGTACTGTTGCCCAGAAAATCCCATGGATGGAGGAGCCTGGTAGGCTGCAGTCCATGGGGTCGCTAAAAGTCAGACACAACTGAGCGACTTCACTTTCACTTTCCACTTTCATGCATTGGAGAAGGAAATGGCAACCCACTCCAGTGTTCTTGCCTGGAGAATCCTATGGACGGAGAAGCCTGGTAGGCTGCAGTCCATGGCGTCACACAGAGTCGGACACGACTGAAGCGACTTAGCAGCAGCAGCAGCAGCAGCCAACATGTATCTTTCCTTCCTATTTCTGTTCTGCATCCTTTGCTGAAATAAATCTTAGGATAAATCACATCGTGGAGTCTTGTCAGTCTTCCTAGCGAATCACCAAACATAGGGCGGTGTGGGTCCTCCAGCCCAGAACAGGAAAGAGCGAAGGCCAGTTCCTCTTTATTCTACTGGAAGCTGCCCAACTAAGGTCCAGGCCCTGCACACTCTCACTCAGTCCAGCACCTTCCAGGTTTGAATGCAGGTGGTGAGGAATAAAGGGCAGAATAGTTACAGGCAAAGCAGGAGCTCCAACCATAATCCCCTTTGGTTGGGTTCCTTTTGGGCTCAGAGCCCCGGAGTCTGCCCATCTGGGAAATGCTGTGGGAAGCATGATGCCGGGGCAGAAGGGGTAGGGCGGGTGAAGGTCCTTGGGGGGCAGATTTCAAGGTTCATTGCCTTTTGGAATCTCTGGGATTTCTGAACTCCAGTTAATTTACCTAACTGGAGTCAAAGCCACAATGACTGCCCTGGACCTCTGTTACTTATTACTGGTTCAGCCAGGCAATCACTTTGGGTCAAAGTACCCTCTGGCCCTGCAAATCCCCCTCCATGTGTGCAAATCTCTGTTTCACAGTCCAGAAGCACATTGCAAACCCATTCTCTCCTTCTATCTGTCTATCTACCTGACTATCTTTCATCTGTCTTTATATTTCTATATGTATAAACTGAATAGGCACAATTCAAATCCATTTTCTCTCTTTTAATCTATTCATCTGTCTATGTTTATCTGGTTGTTTACCTATAATCTTTTTACGTGTAAAAACTGATGAGCACAATCATAGACTAAGTTGCTTCAGTCGTGCCTGACTCTTTGCGACCCCATGGACTGTAGCCTGCCAGGCTCCTCTGTTCATGGGATTCTCCAGGCAAGAATACTGGAGAGGATTGCCATACCCTCCTCCAGGGGATCTTCCTGACCCAGGGATTGAACCCATGACTCTTATGCCTCCTTCATTGCCAGGCGAGTTCTTTACCACTAGCACCACCTAGGAAGCCCAAACATAGACACAAGTACCAATTAAATATTTAAAGAGTAAGATAACTGAACAACTATAAATATGCTTGCTAGTCAAAACATCCCAGCATTTATTTTTAAATCCAAGTGAAAAAGTGAAAGTTGCTCAGTCATGTTCGAATCTTTGCAACCCCATGGACTATACAGTCCATGGAATTCTCCAGGCCAGAATACTGGAGTACGTAGCCATTCCCTTCTCCAGGGGATCTTCCCAACCCAATGAGTACTAATCCAGAATAGTGAAAAAAATTCTTGTAAAAAAGGAAAAAGGTAGGACTCCTGCTTCTTGATTACAAAACATACTACAAAATGGTAATCAAGACAGTGTGGTACTTATGTAGGAAAACCATAGAGACCAATAAAAAAGAAACATGGAGTTCCAGAAATAGACCCATGTGTCTGTGGTCAACTGATTTTCAACAAGGGTGCCAAGAGCATTCAGTGGGAGAAAGAATGTCTTTTCGGGACTTCCCTGGTAGTCCAGTGGCTAAGACTCTGCTGAGACACTGCTCCCAATGCAGGGGGCCCGGGTTCCATCCTCTGTCAGGGAGCGGGATCCCGCATGCTGCAACGAAAGATCCCGCATGCTGCAACGAAACTGAAAGATTCCAAGTGCCACCACTAAGACCAGGTGCAGCTGCATAAATAAATATTAAAAGGAGAATGTCTTTTCAATAACTGGAAGAGCCACATGCAAAAGAATGAACTGTGATCTTTACCTTGTGAAAGTAAAAGTGGCTCAGGCGTGTCTGACTCTTTGCAACCCCATGGGCTATACAGTCCAAGGAATTCTCCAGGCCAGAATACTGGAGCGGGTAGCCTTTCCCTTCTCCAGGGGATCTTCCCAACCCAGGGATCAAACTCAGGTCTCCTGTATTGCAGGTGGATTCTTTACCAGATGAGCCATCAGGGAAGCCCAAGAATCCTGGAGTGGGTAGCCTGTCCCTTCTCTAGCAGATCTTCCTGACCCAGGAATCGAACTGGGGTCTCCTGCCTTGCAGGAGGATTCTTTACCAGCTGAGCTACCAGGGAAGCCTGATCTTTACCTTAGACCTATTCAAAAATTAACTTAAACTGGACCAAAGATTTATATGTAAGAGCAAAAACTATAAAAGGAAACATATAAGAAAACCTTTTTGTTATTGGATTTGGCAATAGTTTCTCAGATATGACACCTAAAGTACAAGCAACAAAGGAAAAAACGTCGATAAGCTGTACTTGATCGTGATGAATGTGACAGCATCAAAAGAAAAGTGAAAAGACAACCCACGGAGTCAGAGAAGATATTGACAAAGCTACGTATCTGAGAAGAGTCCCGTATCCAGAATACGTGAAGATCTCTAACAAGTCAATAACAAGACAAACAACCCAATTTAAAAATGAGCAGAGGACTTGCATAAATATTTTCTCAAAGATGATATACAAATGGCCCACAGGCATATTAAAAGATAAGGCTTAAACTGAAAGGCAACATAATAAAAAAAAAAAAAGGACAAAATGAACATCATGTGCCTCCAGATGGAAGAATGTGAGAAGGTTACTTAAGTGTGCATTCTCCCCTCAAAATCTGAAACGTCAGATAAGGCCAAATTGCAGGTCATCTCGGTGAAAGTTATACAGAATTTTTAATACTAGTCTCTTACAACTCTCTGGCAATGACTGTCTTGCTCTTTTATGCCCTTCAAAAATATCATTGTCATTCAAGATGAAGAGAAGGCTAACAAAAGATGTCAGAAGAAAGAAGACTAAACAGACTTGGCAACTAAATATAACGTGCAGTGCTGGTGTGGGTCCTGGGCTGGGAGAAACATGCTCTAAAGACCTCACTGGGGCACTTGGTGATCAGGAATAATATTCCATCAGTGACAAGTTTCCTGACTCAGATAACTGCACTGCGGTTACATAAAAGAACGTCCTTGTTCTTAGGAGATATATGTGGGAATATTTGGCTTCCCTGGTGGCTCAGATGGTAAAGAATCTGCCTGCCATGCAGGAGACCTGGGTTCCATCCTGGAGAAGGGAATGGCTACCCACTGCTGTATTCTCTCCTGGAGAATTCCATGGACAGAGGAGCATGATATCTGAAACCTACTTTTAAATAGATCAGGGAAACATTATATATTTATCTAGAAAAAGAGGGATGATGTGGCAAAATCGGGCAAAATGTTAATAACAAGTATGCATATGGGGGAAGGGTACGTGGGACTTTCGGTTCTGTTTTTGCCACTCTTCTGTGAGTTTGCATTTATTTAAAGAGAAAAAGTTAAAATAAGTTAATATATTATAAAAAAAAAAAAGTAAAAATATTCCCAGCCAGGAGGCCTGAGAACAGAGCAAACTTCCAACTGACTCTGACATCAGCAGAAAGTCCCTGAGGCCTGGGGTTTGCCCGGGAGAGAGGAGCATCACTTCCTGGAAGAAGGTGAGGAGGAGAAATCGTTTCTGAGCCCACAGGAGCTTCTAGAAGAATCCATGAGTCCAGAGGCTTCGCATTGTTCTTAGCCTTAGAGGTCAGGCATGGCTTTCCAAGCCTGCTTCTTCCTGCTCAGGTGATCAGAGTTACATTAATTCTAGCCAAGGTGCATGGGTCGAGCCCCTACTGTGTGCAGGAGCCACTGAGAGTGAGGAGGTGATCAGGGGAGGAGTGTGTGTGTGTGCGTGCAAGGTATGTGTGTGCACGAGTGTGTATGTGTGTGAGTGCAAGCTGTGTGTGTAAGGTATGTGTGTGTATGTGTGTGTGTGGTGTGTGTGCAGATGGTGTGTGTGTACGCATGTGTGTGTGAGGTGTGTGTGTGTGAGGTACGTGTGTGTGTGTGAGTATGTGTGTGTATGTGTGTGTGTGTAAGGTATGTGTGCATATGTGTGTGAGATGTATATGTGTGTGTGTGTTTGTGAGGGGTGTGTGTGAAGTACGTGTGTGTACATGTGTGTGTATGTGAGCTGTGTGTGTATGCATGTGTGTGAGGTGGGTGTGCATGCATGTGTGTATGTGAGGTGTGTGTGACATGTGTAAGGGGTGTGTGTGCGTGTGAGGTGGGTGTGTGTGAGGTGGGTGTGCATGTGTGTGTGTATATGAGGTGTGTGTGTGAGGTGTGTGTGTGTGAGGAGTGTGTTTGTGAGGTGGGTGTAGACACCCAGCAGAGCTTTGCAGCAATACTATGCATGGGTTATTACAAATTTGGGGGTGGGGTGGGAAGGCAACCTCATTCCCTGGAGGAAACCACTTCCTCAGGGGAGGATGGGGAAGGCTTCGCAGTGTTTACTCTGAGCCAGGGAGCTTGGAGGTATTTCACGTGTTAACTCCTCACCGCCCCAGGGGACAAGGCCCACCACTGTCCCCTATTTCCAGACGGGAGGCTGAGGGATCCGACCAAGGCCCCTCCACCGGGGGCAGCTGCCACCAAGACCCGAGGCTCTTAGTCAAAACCGAGGTGGCCTCCCTAGCGCGGGAAGACGCAGCTGGCCCCTTTTTCATCCCGTCCTGGGACTTAAGTTGAGTTGCCTGCAGGGAACAGCTCTGAGCAAACACCGAGGACCTCTTCTCACCTCGGGAGACAAGCCGACAGTTTTGCAATATGGTGAGTTTGTACACGGAAGGAGATACGGCCCATCCCCGCTTGGGCAGCGGGCTTATCTTGTCACGGTTTTATTGCTCGGTTATGAATAAACTGCTTACAATGATCTTTGTGAATTTCACACCAAATTAGAAAAAAAGAGACGGGTTCAGCCACTTGGCATTTTAGGAGTATGAAAAATATTCCCAGGCACTAGTTCCAGCTTTCGTGCCCTCCCAGGTGGCGCTAGGGGTAAGAACCTGACTGCCAGAGCAGGGCGTGCAAGAGACACAGGTTCGATCCCTGGTTGGGAAGTTTCCCTGGAGGAGGAAATGACAACCTACTCCAGTATTCTTGCCTGGAAAATTCCGAGGACAGAGGAGTCTGTCAGAATACAGTCCATGGGGCCACAAAGAGTCAGACACAACTGATCGATGGAGCACGCAAACACAAAATTTTTTTAAAAGTTGCTGTTAAACATATTTTGAGCATATTTTGAGCATCATTTGTGGAGTTGCCCTGCGTGCACTGCACCAGACCAAGGAAAAGCAAGTTTAAAGGGAGCCTCCTATTGTCTCCCACTGGAGGGTCATTTTTAAAGGCCAGAAGTCCTTTGGGAAATGCTCTTGGCCCCTGCTCTGGAGTTATAATTAAGAGTTACAACCACACAAGGAGCCTGCATCTCAGTTCTTTGTTGACACTGCAAAGGAACACAGTAGCTAAACAGGTTGAATCTACACCATTTTTTTTCCAGCACAAATAGCTACTTGTCCTTGGTCAGTGGGCAGGTGACAACACCTTCAAACTCTTTAAAAAGAATATGTTGAGTCTAGCAGCCAGTGAAGGCATCATGTACCCACTGGGTTTCTGGAGAGGGAAGGTCGTCTAGCCCAGTGATCACAAAGGCCTTCATCTAACACAGGTGTTCTCAGACTCAGGAACCCTGAAGAAACCACCAGTCCTGGGACTTCCTTCGTGGTCCAGTGGTTAAGGCTTCGCTCTCCCAAGGCAGGGGGCTGGAGTTTGATCCCTGATGGCGAAACTAGAACGCTTACGCTACAACTAAGAACCCGTGCAGTCAAAAAACAGCTACAAAATAAAACAACAACAACAAAACAAAACAAACCCCACCAATGCTGCCTGATCTCAGACCGTTTTGACCAGACCCTGTGGGTGGGCCCCTGGGACCTGTGTTCTCAACAAGCTCCTCCATAAACAGAAACTGGAGGATGGATTTGGGTCAGAAATGCCCAGAGCTGATGAAGTGAAGCAGTGTTGTTGTCTTCTATCACCTAAGTACCAGGAAAAACTCCAGGACACCACGAACAGGAGGCCGCCGTGGGGAGCAGCTGGGCCTCTCTGATCAGGGCCCACTTGTGCTCCCGGCGGTATCACCCCTAGAAAACCACCAACAGATGCTTGTATGCTACCCATCAGGGCTGGCTTCCCATTCCCAGGGAAACAAGAACACAGAATGGGAAATTAGTATCCTGGGACCAGAGGGTGAACTGTAACTGAGCCAAAAAAAGTTTTTGGAGGAGGGAGGCCATGGCTAGGCCAGTGAGTACCAACTGCGTTTTCCAAAGGTGGCCCCAGGTCCTCTCCCATCTCCCGTGTTCTTCTGTGGTGTGACCTCGCCAGTCTCCCATCGAGAAGGGGGAGGAGTCTCCTCCTTCCCCGGGGACCTTGGTTACCTGCGGCAGCAGGAATGCTGTGTGATTCCGAGGCTGTGTCCCAACAAGCCCAAGCCTCTGCCCAGTTCTCTTGGATAGTTCCTTCTCAGTTCTCTTGGCAAGTTCCTTCTCAGGAGAGTCCTGCTCGGATCCCAGCCGCCCCTGCAGGAAGCCCACGGCACCCACAGAAGTCACCTGCAGGGGCTCCATATGCATTTTCAGCTGAACCCACTCTCAGGTCAATCCCACCTCAGGTGCTAAGAGTAAAGAAGCATCCAGGTGACCCCAGCCCCACACCATTCAGGTCTTCCCTGCTGGGCCTTCAAACCATCCCCCGGTCCGCTTGTCGGAACTCTTGACCCACAGAATCCCTGAACATGATACGATGGTTCTTGTTTGATGTCATTACATGTGGGATACTCGTTACACAGCAAGGACCACTGAACATCAGGGCAAATCCAGCAGCAGCGGATGATTGGGTGATGGAGGCCTGGGGATGGGGACCCTCGATGAGACAAGGCCCTCCAGGCTCTGGCTAAGAGAGTGGGCTCTTGGGCTGTCTAGGGTTGAATCCAGCCTCTGCCCGTCACCAGCTCTGTGACCCCGAGAAATATACTTAACCTCTCTGGGGAGTGGAGAGAGTAATCGTCCCCATGTGAGCAGGTTGCTATGGGGATGAGACGTGCCGACGTGTGAACATCCTGGCTCCTGGGGATGCTGTAAGTGTTGGCAGGCATTTCCGATTTGCACGGAAATCAGCCCCAAACCTATCACAGGAGGATTTAGTTCTGATCTAGATGGCGCTTATCCTCGGAAAACAGTTCTATTTCTTTGTCACAGAGCCTGATGGGGGAAGAAAGACAGGTTACTTGGCTCTCACTGTCTGTGTGCTGGGGGCATGAGGCCTGGAGATTCTGTGTTCAGAGGAGGAGGAGGAACTGGTGGGGTCCCAGGGAAAAGCATGCAGTGGGAATTGGGAATAGAGTCAGGCAGGTGGAGAAACTGCAGAGAAAGAGAGCCAGGCCTGGGCCGGGGGACCGTGGTGTCTTAGTGATGCGTGTGTGTGCGGGCAGTGGGGGGCGGGGGTGGCCCAGGGAACAGTGGGAGAAGCCCCTGGGAGAGAGCCAAGTTTAGACAGTGAAGGGCCATGTAGGGGCACACGCCCGCCTTGTCTGGGTGCAGCCCAGAGTTGATGAGTAAAAGGGTTTTATATGAGACCTTCGCGGGAATCATGATGGAAAGTCTCTCTCTTCAGGGTCTCCGGCAGCAGGGTACCGAGACCAGGGAGGCCCTAGAACCATGCAGAGGCAGGACCCCCAAGCCTGTCCCCAAGAGCGTGGTACCCTCCCCATCCTCTGCCCTCTCTGGGAGAACCCTCCCTCTGAGATGGAAGGATTGAACCTGGTTCTCAGCACACGAATGAATATACACCAACACAGGACCCAGCTCCTGGGTTGATTTTTCTCTTGACCTTTCTCTACTTGGGTGAATGAGCTGGCTCCACTTTTCCTGGTCACCAAATAGTAACAATTCCCTTGCAGCCAGTTCTCCCTAATCACCTGCGGGGGTCTGACTGCACTGGATGCCAAGCCAACGTTATTCAGGCTTGCGAAATGCCATCCCTGGGGGGGGGCTGTTATAATAGTTTTAAGGACCTTGAAATTACTCTGATGAAAGTACTTATAATAAACTTATAATGAACTCCTATCATGCCTGCAAATCTGTGTGTACCATCTGCCTTTATTAAAGATGATGATTTGATGGTTTTTCCATAAAGGATCACAGACGCTGCTCTCAGGCTCACCAAAGAAGATTTATGTTATAATCACTCTGGGCTCCCAAACGGTTAAGCGCCATCGTGCCAGTAGTTGGCACATAGTGGGTACTTAATAAATGCTTGTGGGATGAGAGTGAATGAGTAATTGAATAAAAGGCACTGGCAGGGATGATGACCTAATTAAATCTTGCTAATTTAACGATCTCAGCCCAGAGCAGCTGTGACTTGGAATGCTACCCGTGCAAGGGGCAGGCTTGCTCAGTGCCTGGATTTTGCAAACGGGAGGGAAAAAACCCAGAGCAAGGGACAGAGGAATGCCACCTGCCCTCTCAGCCACTGCACCAGCCTGTCCAGGGGCATCTGCCACCTGGGCCCCACTCCGCATCCTTCTGCCAGGCTCCCCAGGGGGCTCCCGGGTCTCAAATGTGATAGTGGAATAAGCCATTCCCCTGGAAACAGTGCAGGAGTGGCTGAGCTGCCCTGTTAGGGACAGGTCCATGGTTGACCTTACCCAGTGTTGGCCCCCTGCCCTGGGAGCTCCTGACCCCAGAGGCCCCAGCGCCCAGCCAAGGATGCCTTGTCCAGCTCAGCAGGTTAGTTCATCTTTCTCCATGTCAACATCTTCCAGGATCCAGACTACTACTCACCTATTTTGATTTGTATTTGGGAACTCTTTTAAGCCTCCAAAGGGTCTCCCTGGTGGCTCAGATGGTAAAGAATCTGCCTGCAATGCAGGAGACCTGAGTCCGATCCCTGGGTCGGGAAGATCCCCTGGAGGAGGAAATGAATGGCAACCCACTCCAGGATTCTTGCCTGGGAAATTTCCATGGACAGAGGAGCCTGGCAGACCACAGTCCATGATGTCGCAAAGAGCTGGACAGGACTGAAGGAGTAACACTTTCTCTTTTCACTTTGAGCCTCAAGGCACATGTTCACCCTCTGGGTGTTTCTCCCATGGGAGCTCGGGCTCCCCAGGGTAGCCAGCCCCTGGCAGGCGTGTGAGCCTTCTCCAGAGCCCGGGAGGATGCATCACGGTTACACAGCAGATAGTTCACCCACCGCAGAAGCAAGGACCCCAGAGAGAGTCACCTTGAGAAGTGACATGCATATTTCAGCATCCCTAACACTTGGACTGCTTTCAAACCTTGTGGTAAATTGTCTAAGATATATTATTTAAAAAAAAACAAAACAAAACAACCGCACAACTTCAAATGCTGAGGGTGATTTGAATTCTAGCAAAAGCTGAGTCATTCAGAGCAGAGTCTGGGGAGAAAGGGGAGCGATCAAATGTCGATAAATAAGGCATTTTTAGGTGAAAACTGAAGACTGCTTTTGAAAGCAATTAAACTGGTTTTCTTATGCGCCTCTTCACCTGGATGTTGTAAGGACCACGTAGATGTCTCAGCAAAGGCAAGCTGTATTATTGAGAAGTAGGATGTACCGACACCCCATGACAACCTCCTTTTAGATGGGCAAGCCTAGGCATGTTTTTCAAAAGCTTGTCGTTTTCATTTATTGTCACAAGCATTGTTTCCAAAACGAATATGAATGTACCAGAATGATCATGGTATTGCTCTCTCCAAAATATTAGACCAAACCGTAAAAATGTCCTTGCTTTTAAAGAGCAACAGATTGGACTTCCCTGGTGATACTACTGTAAGACCCCACACTTCCCCTGCAGGGGGCAGGGGTTCAGTCCCTAGTTGGGAACTAAGAGCCCATGTGCCGTGTGGCACTCCAAAAAAAAGAAAAAAACAAACAAACAAATAGCAGATTAGTGTGTATGTGTGTGTGTGCTGACCATTTTCCACTTTCTTTTCTGTCTTCACAAAAATAACAGAGGCGCCTGAAAAACAAGGCTTCTAGGACAGGGCTAGCCCCAATTCCTGTCATCTCAGAAAGGCATCAACTTCAGTTATTTACTAGCCCCTCTCCTAAATGGCTGCCTTCAGAACAGACTCTTTAGCAATCCTTCCAAAAGCCCTCCCTCACCTCTGCCTTGTTAGCAAAATATGTGCCCTCGAAGGAAGCAGAAGTCCCCTGGCTTTTGCAAAATCTTTGGTGGCTCAGACAGTAAGAAATCTGCCCGCAATGTGAGAGCCTCAGGTTGGATCCCTGAGTCTGGAAGATTCCCCTGGAGAAGGGAGTGACTACCCACTCCAGGGTTCTTGCTGGGAGAATCCCATGGACAGAGGAGCCAGGCGGGCTCCAGTACACGGGGTTGCAAGGAACACTTTTACTTTCTTGATAAAAGACACAGACGTGGTCAGAGCCTCCCCTTTTCCCTTCTTGCTGTCTTGAAAGAAGATATGTTGTCTAGAGCTGCAGCAGCCCTTTTGAAACCAAGAGGCAAATAGAAAAGCCCACTGGACAAGAGTCGGAGAAGCCTGGGTCCCTGATGGCTTTGTCCAGCAGTCTTAGACTTCTGGGCTTCTGAGCGCACAGGAAGCACAAGGCTGTCTGCGCCGGTGGTCAGGCTCTCTGCACCCAGGACTGCCGGACCTCACCCACTGTCCACTCCCTTACTAATGAACATGTGGCAGGCCTAGTCATCAGGCAGGCAGGTGGGCAGGCAGGCAAACATAGGCACTGGAAGCATTTCCAAGCCTGAGCTGAGGCTGTTTGTTTAGAGGAAGGGTGGGGAGAACCACAGAACTTCAAGGCTGATAATTCTTGTCTTGACAGAATTCTAGAATCTAGAGTTCTAACATAATTACGAGTTTCTTATTTAAAAATGCATTAGAGCAGTTGTATACTAACATTTTATATTTGCAAGTGACTCATGTGCTTGGGAGGCTGTAATTTCCTTGTGGGTAGCGGGGAGGGGATGGGAGGCTGGTTAAGACCCCTTCTCAGGGAGGGGTGAAAGGGATCTGGTGTTTAACGTGGGCCTGCTCTGTGTCAGAGACTCCACCCATATCACTTCATTTAATCCCCACGCCCACCATGACAAGGAAGTTTTGTGCTCCCTCTCTCTTTTTTCTTATTAAAAAAAATTTTTTATTGTGATAAAGTCACATAATATAAAAACATACTATGTTAACCTTATTTAACTGCACAGTTCAGTGGCACTAACTACATTCATTGTGCAACTCTCACTATCACCCATCTCCTGGATTTTTCACCTTCCTAAACTGAAACTCTGACCCCATTGAACACTAACTGCCCAATCCGCCTCACTCCCAGCCTCTGGCAGCTGCCAATGAATGTACTTTCTGACTCTATGAATCTGATGATTCTAGGTGCCTCTTATGCTCACACGTTGGCCGTAACTCTTAGAGAGGTTGGGTAATTTGCCCAAAGTCACACAGCTGGTGGAACAGATCCCTCCCACAGCCCTAACCTCTTACCTTGTGCCTGGAAAGATTTGAGTCACAAGTTTTTGATACAAATCTATCAGAGAAGAGCCCAACCTTAGAAGCCTACAATTTGGGGGTCAGGGGAGGGGAGCCGGGGGCAAATTTGATAACTTCTTGGAAGGCTCTCAAATTTCTCCTCTTGTGTATTAGCTTAAGAAAATCACTGCATTGCTCTCTGGAATATTTATGGAGAATGTGAATTAGGAACTGTTGAAAGAGACATTAATAGATGTGAGATTTCTATCGTGATTAAACTAATGCTGTGCTCACAAGGAACAGACTGAAGGGGCCATCTGTTTAATCCTCCTCTCTTCTTGAGAGGATTTAGCAGATTTATGATTAAGTAACCCTGAAGACAATCACAGCATAGTCTTTCTCATGTCAGATGTGTGGAAAGATAGCTCAAGGTCGGAGCCTCAGATACGGTGTAGAAATATCCGTTACCCTACGGTCTTTTCAGTTAGCTTCATTTCTACCAAATGAATCCTGAAAGCTGTATCGTGACCCAGTGAATGGATGTAGGGTATCTGGAGGAAAGTTTAGCGAGCAGTTAAGAGATGGGAACGTACATAGTTTCTTCTGTGTTATTGTCTCAAACGGCCCACCTGGCATGGGGAGCTGCAGGGGAGAGAAGGTGAGACGCCCACGTTGTTGTTGTTCAGTCGCCAAGTCGTGTCCGACTCTTTGTGACCCCGTGGACTGCAGCACACCAGGCTTCCCTGTCCTTCACTATCTCCTAGAGTTGGCTCAAACTCATGTCCATTGAGTCGATGATACCACCCAATCATCTCGATGCCATCCAACCATCTCATCCTCTGTTGACCTCTTTCTCAGCATCAGGGATTTTTCCAATGAGTCAGCTCTTCGCATGGGTGGCCAGAGTATTGGAGCTTCAGCTTCAGCATGAGTCCTTCCAATGAATATTCAGGGTTGATTTCTTTTAGGATTGACTGGTTTGATCTCCTTGCAGTCCAAGGGGCTCTCAAGAGTCTTCTCCAGCACCATAGGTCTAAAGTTGAATTTTGTCAAGCCCCCTCAATCGCTCAGTTAGGTCCAACTCTTTGTGACCCCATGGACTGCAGCCCACCAGGTTCCTCTGTCCAGTGGATTTTTCAGGCAAGAGTACTAGAGTGGGTTACCATTTCCTCCTCCAGAGGATCCTCCCGACCCAGGGATTGAACTTGAATCCTGTGTCTCCTGCATTGAAGACAGATTCTTTTCCCACTGAACCATTGAGGAAGCTCTACCCCAAATTCAGAGCTGAAGCCCTAACCTCCAGTCCCAGAGGATGTGACTTGACTCAGAGATGGGCTGTCAGAGATGTGATTAGCTAAGATGAGTTGATTCTAGAGTCGGGGGTGGTCCCTGATCCAATGAGACTGCTACAAAAAGAGGAAATCTGCACACAGACATACACGCGGGGGGAATGTCATGGGAACGTGAAGACAGACACTGGGGTGAAGTGCCTGCAAGCCAACGAACACAAGATGGCCAGCAAAGCTCCAGAAGCCAGGAGAGAGACACGGACCAGGTTCTCCCCCACAGCCTCAGAAGGAATCAGACCTGCCCACTGCTGGACCTTGGACTTCTTTCTTCAGACCTGGGAGATGATACATTCCTGTTGTTTAAGTCATCCAGTCTGCAGGGTTTTGTTATGGCAATGTGAATAAGCTAATACACCCCACAAGGAAAGAGATGTTGATAACTAAGATGTCACAAGGAGTTTTCCAAGTCGGAGATGTTTGCTCATTTCTTCATGATTTCTGCCTTCATCTGAGAACAGCCGTGGGGCCCTTTATACAGGCTGGGCACCTTGCTGAGCACTTCAGGAAACTGATCCTGGCTTCCCTGCCCCCCAGGAATCCTAATTCTTGGGAAGAGAAAGAACTCCCGAAACTGAGGGGTCCTGGAAGCTGTCTCCATGCTGAGTGCTGGGTGATTACAGAAGCATGTGTGTGCGCGTGCTAAGTCGCTTCAGTTGTGTCTGTTTTGGACTCTATGGACTGTAACCTGCCAGGCTCCTCTGGCCATGGGATTCTCCAGACAAGAATACTGGACTGGGTTGCCATTTCCTCCTCCAGGGGATCTTCCCCTCCCAGGGACTGAACCCGCATCTCTTATGTCTCCTGCATTGCAGGCGGGTTCTTTGCCACTAGCGCCACCTGAGAAGCCCGTGTGCATATGGGGGAGCAAATGAGTATATGTGGGTATATGAACCTGTGTCTGTTTGCATGTGTCTGTGTGTGCACATGCGTGTGAATGTGTGGATGTGGGTGTGTGTGTGTGTGTGTGAGCGAGTCGAGCGGCAGCTCTCACAGTAAATCCGTCCCAGATTTTGTTCCTGTCACTCTAGAAGTGAGGCTGCGTTCACCATTGCAGGAAAGGAAACCCACTGAAGGGTCTCCACTCTCCTGAGGGATAATATAATGGAATATTACGCAGTCATTGGAATTTCCATCTTGAGGAGTTTTTAACACCTGGGGAGGCTGCCTGTGGTGGGTGGGAGACACCAGGGGGTGGACAGTGGCTATGGGGTCTTGAGGCTGGGCGCCTTCCTGGGGTCAAATTCAGGCTTGCCCTATGCTGGCTGTGTGCCCTTGGCAGGCACCTCAGTTTCTTCATCTGTAAAGTGGGAACATCAGAGTACCAGCCCCACGGGCAATGGCATGAAGCTAAAGGGGCTCTCAATTCAAGGACCTTGACCTGTGGCGTCTGCTGGTTTCCATGGAGGTAAATATTTCCATAATGACCATTTCAAGCTCCCAGTGGTTTAAGAACTGAATCACAAAATTCCCGAGAATGTAACAGTTACTCTCCTCACATGCTCGTCGGGGTGATGGGGTGCTGGCGGAGCACACCACAGCCGGGGGTACCGCGGGGATTCAGTGAACATGTGCAGGAAACACAGGAGCAACGCCCAACACAGAAGACGAGCATCAGCCGTCATCGCCGTGCGGGTCTCTCCTGAGCCACGTGACAGAAGAGAAGGAGCAGAAGCAAGGCCCCACGATGATGTGCTGGCTTCCCTAGTGCTCAGCTGTTGAAGAATCTGCCTGCAGTGTGGGAGACCCGGGTTCGATCCCTGAGTGGGGAAGATCTCCTGGAGGAGGAAATGGCAACCCACTCCAGCGTTCTTGGCTGGAGAGTCCCACGGACAGAGGAGCCTGGTGGGCTACAGTCCATGGGGGTCGCAAAGAGTCAGACACGACTGAGCAACGACCACTGCCACGATGATGCGTGCTGAACCAAGGGTGATGATGGATCGGATTCTGTAAATCCCAGGTCCAAAAGATAGTTTTCATTTTTATCTTTAATTGAAGTGTGGTTGATTTATGATGTTCTGTTAATGTTTGCAGTATAGCAAACTGATTCGGCTATATATATATATTTATATGTTCTTTTTCGTATTCCTTTCCATTACTGTTTATTCCAGGATATTGAAAATAGTTCCCTGTGCTGTACACTGGGACCTTGTTGTTTATCCATCCTATATATACTTGTCTGCATCTGCTATTCCCAAACTCCCACGCCTTCCCTCCCCCAGCCCCTCCCCCTTGGCAACCAAAAGTCTGATTTCTGTGTCTGTGAGTCAGTTTGTGTTTCGTAGACAAGTTCGTTTGTATCGTACAAAAAATATATATATTATCTTTTAAATAAATGGATGACTTCATTCCTTGACTTTTCTCTCTTTATTCATTTAGTTTCATTTTTGACCACACCCTGTGGCAGGTGGGATCTTCATTCCCTGACCAGGAATTGAGACCACATCCCCTGCTCTGGAAGGTGGAGTCTTCACCACTGGACCCCCAGGGAAAGTACCCACCCCCCAAAATAATTTTTAAATATTTAAACGTGGCTAAAGTGGAATTCACCAGAATGCTGAGTGGTGGGATGGTAGTCAAGCGTGGAGGTCTGAGAATTTGTCCAAGGTTTGCACAATGAGCAGATAGAATGATGCAGTCATTTCACTTAAAGATGGGAGAAGTTCTGAAGATGGGGACACCATCTCTTGGGGGGGACAGGGAAGGGAGCCCCCAGGGTGTTGGGAGAGGCCGGACCAGAGGAGACGGGGTGCCCAGAGTGAGGGAAGCTGGCTGCTGGAGGGCCCAGCCCCCGACCCTGGCCTTCAGGTGACTCAGTCTTCATGACCCCTCCATGCCCTCGGGTCTCAGGACTTTCCCTGGCCATGACCGGGCTCTTGGACACATCCTGTGAAAGGAAACCGACCCCTTTCTGTCTGGAGCTGTGGGTGTTACTGTTGGGTGTGTGGGGTTGACTAGTGTCCCCTGCACCTCCAACTCCTGTCTGCTTGGAACCTCAGAATGTGGCCTTATTTGGAAGCAGAGTCTCTGCAGACATAATCAAGTTGAGATCGCAGAGGGTCATGCTGAATGAGAGAGGGCCCCTCACCCAGCGCGACCAGCATCTTTGTAAGAAGAAGGCCATGTGAAGACAGAGCCACACAGAGGGGAAGGCCATATGATGCTGGAGGCAGAGACTGGGCTGATGCTTCTGCAGGCAAGGGAGCCCCAAGGATCGCTGGCAGCCCCAGGGCCAGAAAAGATGCAGGGAATCAACCCTGACGACACCTTGATCCAGAACTACGAGAATTCATTCTTTTAAGTGATAGTGACTGCAGCCATGAAATTAAAAGACGCTTGTTCCTTGGAAGAAAAGTCATGACCAACCTAGACAGCATATTAAAAAGCAGAGACATTACCTTGCTGACAAAGGCTCGTCTAGTCAAAGCTATGGTTTTTCCAGTAGTCATGTATGGATGTGAGAGTTGGACTATAAAGAAAGCTGAGTGCCGAATAACTGATGCTTTTGAACTGTGGTCCTGGAGAAGACTCTTGAGAGCCCCTTGGATCACAAGGAGATCTAACCAGTCCATCGTAAAGGAAATCAGTCCTGAATATTCACTGGAAGGACTGATGCTGAAGCTCCAATACTTTGGCCTTCTGATGTGAAGAACCGACTCTTTGAAAAGACCGTGATGCTGGGAAAGATGGAAGGCAGGAGGAGAAGGGGATGACAGAGGATGAGATGGTTGGATGGCATCACCGACTCAATGGACATGAGTTTGGGTAAACTCTGGGAGTTGGTGATGGACAGGGAGGCCTGGCATGCTGCAGTCTATGGGGTTGCAAAGAGTCAGACACGTCTGAGGGACTGAACTGAAGTCACCCAGTTTGTGGCCCTTTGTTACAGCGCTCGAGGAAATGAATACATGGGGTCCAAGTGGAGAAAGCTCCCATGTGGGTGCTGTCCCTGGCCTGGCCCCCAGGGCGGCGCTGGGGAGCTGGGGCCCCGGCTCAAGGCTGCCCTGAAGCAAGCAGGGGAAGCCGCTTGGTGCCTGAGCCCCAGGCAGGGACCGAGCACAGCTTTCTGAAAACATCTTCCTTTTTCTTTAGAACCTTCTTCTGATTTGCATGGAAAATGAATTCTTCCCGACCAACACGATGCACTGCCGGCGTGATCCTGCGTGAACAATCCCCCAGTGATGCTCAAAAGAGAAAGAGGAAGAAAAGATGCCTCAGGGTGGTGCACCTGATGCTGGCTCAGCAGGGCTTTCCCGGGGACTGCCGGGGATGCCGGGGGCACCGGAGCCCAGGCCACCCCCCCCTGGCTGTGCCTTTCCGGCTCCCAGGGGCTCCTCAGAGGCTGGGTGATGTCTGCTTTAGCTCTGGCCCACACCCCGCCCCTTTCCCGCCTCCCCCACCTCGTCAAGGATGATCGTCCTAACCCAGCAGCTTAACAGTCACTTCAGAACTAGACCAGGCGGAAGATTAAGGCTTGCTAATTTGGAACCAGGACTGATGTTCTATAAAAAGCCAAGGCTTTGGGATCTGTTTGGCTTTTTTAAAAGTAAGCCATTTTAGAAACTCTTCCTACATGAAAAATGATGAAGTCAGTGAAATTTGTCCCTTTCCACGCCTGCTTCTTCTTCTGTGCACCCCCTCTTTTTCCAGCATCCCCCCCATATGCCCCTGTCCCAGGCTCGGGATGCTGAGGGCACAGCAGCCACACATGGAGGCTCATTCCGGGCAGGTCAGTGCCTATAAAGAGATGTGCCCCATCCTCACAGGAGTCTAGAATCAGAGAGCACGAGACAGGTTGGGGGACCTGTGACCCTCTGGGGTGAGGGCCAAGGGCCGGCGATGGACGGGGCCACAGTGGGTGCAGGGAGGGGGTGACTGACCCCAGAAGGCCCTGCCCAGAGTGGCTGCCTTTCAGAAAAATGCTGCAGAGAGAGGAGCCCTTGGGAATGGAAGGAGCCTACTGGTATCACCGAGCCCAGGTGAACCATGAGGACCCTGGAGGCCTTCCTAACCCCTGGGAAGTCTCCCCCAGCACATGCTCAGGGCCGGGCACAGAGTCAGGCCCTTCTCCAGACTGCGGCCTGGGCTGAGCGAGGCCAGGGAGACACACAGCCTCTTCACACTCTACAGCTCAGTTCAGTTCAGTCGCTCAGTCATGTCTGACTCTGCGACCCCATGAACTGCAGCATGCCAGGGCTCCCTGTCCATCACCAACTCCCAGTGTTTACTCAAACTCATGTCCATTGAGTCAGTGATGCCATCCAACCATCTCATCCTCTGTCATCCCCTTCTCCTCCTGCCTTCAATCTTTCCCAGCATCAGGGTCTTTTCCAATGAGTCAGCTCTTCACATCAGGTGGCCAAAGTATTGGAGCCTCAGCTTCAACGTCAGTTCTTCCAATGAACACCCAGGACTGATCTCCTTTAGGATGGACTGGTTGGATCTCTTTGCAGTCCAAGGGACTCTCAAGAGTCTTCTCCAATACCACAGTTCAAAAGCATCAATTCTTCAGTGCTCAGCTTTCTTTATAGTCCAACTCTCACATCCATACATGACTACTGGAAAAACCACAGCCTTGACTAGATGGACCTTTGTTGACAAAGTAATGTCTCTGCTTTTTAATATGCTGTCTAGGTTGGTCATAACTATCCTTCCAAGAAGTAAGGGTCTTTTAATTTCATGGCTGCAATCACCATCTGCAGTGATTTTGGAGCCCCCCAAAATAAAGTTAGCCACTGTTTCCCCATCTATTTGCCATGAAGTGATAGGACTGGATGCCATGATCTTAGTTTTCTGAATGTTGAGCTCTTAGCCAACTTTTCACTCTCCTCTTTCGCTTTCATCAAGAGGCTTTTTAGTTCTTCACTTTCTGCCATGAGGGTGGTGTCATCTGCATATCTGAGGTTACTGATATTTCTCCCAGCAATCTTGAGTCCAGCTTGTGTGTTCTTCTTCTTCCAGCCCAGCGTTATTCTACATGAACCCCAAATCTAAAGAGGAGGCAGCTCCATGGTGCAAAAATGAAGAATGCTGAGGCTGCCTGGGGAAAAGGAACTTGACTTCCTTTCTCATCTCTATGCATTAGAGAGCAATTGGGCAAGCAGAGTAACTCTGCAAAGCAAGCTATGTGAACACAAACACACACACCCATACCCTGAAGAGAAAATTTATGGTTTTCTCAGCTCCAGAGTGAGCAAAATTAAGTAGGATCTGGGAGCCTTGAGTGAACCAATTTCAGCTCCACTCTGGGGGCAGGAAATAGGTAGTCTTTTTTTTTTTTTTTTTTTGGCTGTGGCATGCAGCATGTGAGCTCTTAGTTCGCCAGCCAGGGACTGACCCCCATGCCCCCTACAGTGGAAGTCCAGAGTCTTAACCACTGGACCACTAGGGAGGTCAGCCTTTTTGTTGAGATTCACCCTCAACTTGTGTGTCTGTCTCACATGTTTTCCCTGCATCAGCCAAGCTATATCTCCCGGGAAAGCTCACACACTGCGAGCAGGCCTCCACTTTCAGTGGTAAATTCCAGGATGTGCTTTTAGGGGTGCAAGTGTCTGCTGTGTAGCTACCGAGTGAAATGATGAAAATGATGAAAAGCCCAGACAGCAGGAAGACCCAGGACACAGTGAGGAAAGCAGAGGTCTAGACCACAGGTCCGGCCACGATCAGCATCACCATCATTAGGAACTGGGACTCCTGGGCTGGGGGTCTCTTTGCCCGAAGATCTCCTGAAGCAAGCACCTCGGGGCAGGCCTGCCTCTGGTCCGTGGGGACTTGATGCCCCTCGGCCTTCTCAGATACAGCTGGGGGGTGTGCGGGTGCTGGAGGGGACAGAACCGGGTGGACGCCTTGGCCAGGGAGACTCTTGAGGGTATCCTTATTTATCCCAGTGTCCTTTTGTTCCAACTGGGGAGGGGTGAGTTGCCCAGATCGTCAAAGTCCCGCGCTAACAGCGTCCTGTGGATGGGGTGGGCAGGTGGCAGCTTTGCTACGAACAACTCTCCCCCGCCTCTGATATTTTCTTTTTCTAAGTCAGCTCATTGAAGTGTCAAACCATTTACACATCACAAATATAATTTATAGACTCATATGATAGTATAATTTTTGTAGATACAACAATAATTATCTAGTATAATTTATACATAGATAACTTATTTATATATAATATTTTACATGAACTGAAAGTGCAACTTGCTCAGTTGTGTCCGACTCTTTGCGACCCATGGACTGTATAGCCTGTATTATCCAGGCCAGAACACTGGTGTGGGTGGCCTTTCCCTTCTCCAGGGGATCTTCCCAACCCAGGAACTGGACCAGGGTCTCCTGCATTGCAAGTGGATTCTTTACCAACTGAGCTATCAGGGAAGCCCCTGATTTTACATAGAACAATGTAATTTATAATATTATGTAACTTATACCATATACTGGTATATGACTTTTTGCAAATGTGGACAATTATGTAATGATGTCATAATCAAAATACAGACCAAACCCATCACTTTCTGCACAATGATGCCCCCTTTGGGGGGTGGTCTTCCCTGCCCTGAAGTCCCTCACCATCCCCCTCTGCTTTCTGCCCCGTCCTGAGGTCCTGCTGAGCCTGGCTACTCTGGGAGCCAGAGCTGTGGTCATAGGCACTGAGTCCCTGGATTTCCGTGTGCAGCTTTCTCTGAATCCTATCCCTCCTCTAACGCTGTTGTTGTTATGTCTTTTTTTTTTAAGCTTAAATATATTATTTACACCCAAACCAGACTTAATTTTAATTTTGCTTTCCAGGCTTTAAGGGAAGCAAATGCAGTCATAATATTTGAAAATATACTTCTTAGCTTATCTTGGTTTCAGCTGGGAGAACTGCCGTGCTTGACGACCAGTCAAGACACAGTGAAGCTCTTGAATCCTCTTTAATTCACTTCAGCTTTCTGAAATGTGCTTTGCAGGACCCTGCTATGATTAAAAACAAAACAAAAACAATAAATAAACAAAAACAACATAAAGCCAACAAGCCCCACCGAAACATCAAAGTCCAATTCCAATTCCAGATCTAAATTTAGATTGGAGAAGGAAATGGCAACTGACTCCGGTACTC
Source organism: Bison bison bison (assembly GCF_000754665.1). Lineage (NCBI taxonomy): Eukaryota > Metazoa > Chordata > Mammalia > Artiodactyla > Bovidae > Bison > Bison bison. Next base: position 286,816 of record NW_011494822.1, on the reverse strand, counting down.
TTGCCTAGAGAATTCCATGGACAGAGGAGCCTGGCGGGCTACAGTCCATGTCGCAAAGAGTCGGACACGATTGAGTGACTAACACATACACACAAATTTGGATCAGATCACTCTAAGCGTGGTTAGGATGAGATGGTTGGACAGCATCACGGACTCAATGGACATGAATTTGAGCAAACTCTGGGAGATGGTGGAAGACAGAGGAGCCTGGCGGGCTGCAGTCCATGCGGTCTCGAAGAGTTGGACATGACTGAGCAACTGAACAGCAACAACCCGAAGCAAAGGCTTCCCTCATAGCTCAGTCAGTGAAGAATCTGCCTACAATGCAGGAGACCAGGGCTCGATTCCAGGGTTGGGAAGATCGCCTGGAGAACGGAGTGGCAGCTGGTATTCTTGCCTGGCGAATCCCATGAACAGAGGAGCCTGCGGGCTACAGTCCGTGGGGTCACAAGAGTCGGACATGACTTAGTGACTGAAACCACCAACCACCAACCCTGAGCAAAGTTCCCGCAGTGTCCATTGTCTGTTCATCCTACACCTGACCAGAGCCACTGCTGTTCCTGAAGGGTCCCCTCCTGGAAGACGGGCCCCTCAGCCACCTGGTGGATGCTCCCTGTCTGAAAGAAATGAATCTCTCATTACTGCTAATTAAAGATCTCACATCACATGTTCCACTGAACTGTACCCAGAAAGCACTGCACACCCATCCTTGCTGATGTTCCTATCCTTGACTGTTTTAAGCAAACGCTTACATAAGGCAGCGCTGGCTCCGTATGGGCCCTGCTCACTCCCAGCCCCTGTGAGTCACTGGGGCCAGGTGACAGCCCCCTGGGGCTCCACAGGCGAGGGAAGGAGGCCTGGCTGCCCAGCTACTGCAGTCTCCTGTGATGGTCCCAGCTGGAAGGTCTCCTTTCAGGCCAGTGGAAGGCTCCTTCTGGGTGCCCCCTTCCCTCTGCCCCCTGGGGCAGCAAATGGTTTCAGGGTGAATCAAAGTCCCTCCTCTGGGGCTTCCCATGGGCGGCTAGTGGTAAAGAACCCACCTGTCAATGCAGGAGACATAAGAGATGCAGCCCCTGAGTCTGGAAGATTCCCTGGGGGAGGACATGGCAACCCACTCCAGTATTCTTGCCTGGAGAACCCCTATGGATAGAGAAGCTGGGCAAGGATTTACAGAATCCGGTCCATCATCACCCTTGGTTCAGCACGCATCATCATCGTGGCAGTGGTCGTCGCTCAGTTGTGTCTGACTCTTTACAACCTCCATGGATTGTAGCCCGCCAGGCTCCTCTGTCCATGGGATTCTCCAAGCAAGAATACTGGAGTGGGTTGCCAGTTCCTTCTCCAGGGGATCATCCCAACCCAGGGATCAAGCCCAGGTCTCCTGCACTGCAGGCAGATTCTTTACCAACTGGGCTATATTCCCAGGGGCACTAGGGGCCCTGGGTCTCTGGCTCTTTGCTGCTGCTCTAGGTGAGGATACTCACATCGCAGGGGGAATCTTCCCTGGCAGTTCCTCAGGCGCCGCCCCCATCCCCCCTAGATGTCCCACTGTCCTGCAATAAAGACCTCGTGAAAGTTGGGCTCAGCCTCCTCTGCCCTGGCCAAGCCTGCTCTGGGCTGTGTGAGGCTCAGAGGAGGGTGGGATTGGGGGCGGCCAAGCCTAGAAAGGAGAAAATTCAAGAAGGTGGGGGAGGGGAATGGCACCCACTGGGGAGTGGGGCGGGGAGGAAGAAAGACAAATTCAGATGCTTGTGACTCAGGAAGTTTGGCTACAGCAGCTTGGAGAGGAGAAGGGCGGGAGGGGGCATAAGGGGAGAGAGGAGGGAAGAAGGGGTGAAAGGGGGTAGAGAGAGCATCACTGGGGGCGGGGGAGGGGGAGGCGAAAGTGCGGAGAAGAGGCAAGGCGGGGCTGGGAGCTGGGAGGTCCAGCTGGGGGAGCGTGGGGGGGTGTTCCCGTCCGTCCCGCCTCTTGCTTTTAGTCTTGCCTCCCTAGGACCAAGCGAGGATTCAGGATGGGGGAGGGGAGCAGGGAGAGGGGGGCGGACAGCGGATGGCACCCGAGCCCCGCCCGCCAGGAAGCGCTGGTTCTAAGAAGGGAATAAAGTTCCTGCTGGAAGAACGCGCTGTGCGAGTGGAAAGGAACAAACAGCCGCTCCCACGCGGCCGCCCGCGCGCGCGATGCTGGCAGCCGGAGGGCCGCTGCCGCCGCGGAGGCAAGAGCCGGCTGCGGGAGCCGCCCCCCGCGGCTCTGCCCGCGGGTTAGTGTTGATCCTTATTACTGGGCACGGTGCGCTGCTCCAAGGAGTCTCTGTAAACACGCTCGGTGTCCCTTCACCCCCACTCTCCTGGTGGCTCCGACCGGAAAGACTCCGCCTGCAATGCGAGGAGACCCGGGTTCTGTCCCTGGGTCGGGAACATCTCCTGGAGACGGAGATGGTAACCCACTCCAGTGTGCTTGCTCGGAGAATCCCAGGGACAGAGGGGCCTGGTGGGCTGCAGCCCCTGGGGTCGCAGAGTGGACACGACAGAGCGACTTAACACTTTCACTTTTCACTTTCACCCCCACTTCACAGGCACAGACATGCAAAAGGACTCCTTTAAGAACAGGCTGATAAAATCCCGTCTGGAGGAGCACACAGTAGACAGCTAGCTTCGGCAGATTTTATCAAAGCAGATTCCCTGAAACAGGTTGAACGGAGGTTAACTTTGCATGGAGGAAGTTGGAGGAAGTTGAATGGAGAGGTGATGGAGTTGGGTGTTTGCAGGCAGAATCTTACAGTGGACCACCCTGCTGGTTGCTCCCCACCACCTCCCTACACACACACACACACACACACACACACACACTCCTCTGACTTATCTAGATAATTCCAAAAGCTTTGTGACTGAATTTCAGCTGTGAATTAGGCCAGGCTGTTTCTAGGTGTTCAGGTAACATGTAAGCCAGCTTGCTGTCTCAGGGAACTTGCCCCCATTCCAGGCCCTTGCTGACCGCCTTCTGAGCCTCAACCGAGTTGGCCAAGGGTGAGCGGGCTGCTGACACAACAGAAGTGCCTCTGGTTGTCTGCAAAAGGATCGGCACGGAGGGCCTTGATGCAAAGAGAGCCCCAGGTTGATCAGCCTCCTGGTTTCTGGAATTCATCCAGCAGAGCTAAAGGTCAAGGTGAAGACATCATCAGCTGCTGGGGCAGGGCCATGGGGGCCCCAGGCCCATCAGAGTGCTGTGAGGGGGGAGGGGGGAGGACCAGAGAAGGATGTGGGGTGCAAGGTAAAGAATCCAGTGATGTGGATGGCTACGGGGAGATAAGAGAGAGATGGCCAACCTGCCACAGGCATCCCCAAGGCCAGTTCCAGTGTGGCCAAGGCCCAGCCCAATGTGTGTCCTGGCCTTGGACTTTTAGGAGATCCCATGGCTTCCCTGGTGGCTCAGAGGGTAAAGCATCTGCTTACAGTGCGGGAGACCTGGGTTTGATCCCTAGGTCGGGATGATCCCCTGGAGAAAGAAATGGCAACCCACTCCAGTATTCTTGCCTGGAAAATCCCATGGATCAAGAAGCCTGGTGGGCTACAGTCCATGGGGTCGCAAAGAGTCAGACATGACTGAGCCATTTCACTTTCTTTCTTTATGGCTTCCCTGGTGGTCAGTGGTAAAGAATTCACCTGCCAATGCAGGAGATGCAGGTTTGATCCCTGGATCAGGAAGATCCTCTGGAGAAGGAAATGGCAACCCACTCCAATATTCTTGCCTGGGAAATCCCAAGGACTGAGGAGCCTGGTGGACTGCAGTCTATGGGTTGCAAAAGAGATTCATTGCCCCTGTGACAATAAACTCCACCCCCCGACCTGAGGGACCTGAAAGAGTTTCTGCTTCTTGGTTGGGGTTGGGGGGCAGGGCGGGGCGGGAGTAAGTGAAACCCAGGTACCTAAGTCAACTTCTGCCAAGTAGGATTTTTAAATGCAGAATGGGATGAGGTCAGTCAAGATCAGAGCTCAGCAGATTTCTCTGTGTCTCTGAGATGTGGAAAAAAAAAAAAAAAAAGATCAGAGCCCTGGCCTCTGGCCACTACTGCGGGTGGATACTCACCAGCCTAGCCCATCTCGGTCGGCTCCTGCGGCTTTATCCTTACATGCCTACCAGCATCCCGATTGGTTTTATTAACTCTCAGCTAAAACCCAGTTCTACTCCAAGTCTTCAAAGATTCATCAAGCGCCTACTGTGTGCAGGGCACTGGGTAGGGCCTGTGGGAGACGCAGGGATGATGGAGCTGCAGTGCCAACCTTCTACCAGCGCAGGTGGCATCCAGGGAGGCAGATGGCCTGGGGGCATCCAGGGGGCCCTGAAGCTGGTGTTAGTGGTCGCAGCACTTTATCACCTACAGTTCTCTGATCTCTGGAAAAACAGACTAAATAAGAACAGTACACAGTGGAAAGGGGGACAGGGGAAGAGTAATAGCACAGGAGAAAAACTTGACAGATGCTTCCTTGGCTGAGCGACCAAGGTCAACATCAACAGTGATAAGTCATGCTGACAGCGGGGACCTTTGGAGGTGATGAAAACGGAATTTACCTCCGTGACCGTCCTCCCCCAGCCCACCCTCCATGTCTAATCATGAGAAAAACATCAGGCAAATTCTGATAGGCGAGCATCCTACAGTCAGCCCGAGGAGTTCCTCAAAACTGTCAAGGTCATCACCATCAAGGAGAGTCTGAGAAACTGTCACAGCTGAGAGGAGCCTGAGGAGACCTGACAACTGAACGTGGTGTGGACTCCTAGATGGGATTTTTCAGCAGAAAATGAACGAGGTAAAATCTTCGGAAATCTGAATGATCTACAATCATCAGTTAATAATAGGTATCAACATTCGTTCATTATTTTTAATAAATGCCATTGTTGTTCGGTCCCTCAGTCGTGTCTGACTCTTTGCAGTCCCATGGACTATATCATGCCAGATTCATCTATCTCCCATTACCTCCCAGAGTTTGCTTAGATTCATGTCTACTGAGTCGGTGATGCCATCCAGCCATCTCATCCCCTGTCGTCCCCTTCTCCTCCTACCCTCAACCTTTCCCAGCATCAGGGTCTTTTCCAATGAGTCAGTTCTTCGCATCAGATGGCCAAAGTATTAGAGCTTTAGCTTCAGCAACAGTCCATCCAATTCAGGGTTGATTTCCTTTAGGATTCTAATATTAGATTTTATTAATAGGGAAAATGGTACAGGTCTTATAGGAACTCTGTACTTTCTGCTCAACATTTTTATAAATCTAAAACTGTTCTAAAAAGTAAAACCTGTTAAAAAGAACCCTGCAGGAATGAGGTTTGGGATGGCCAGTCTGTGAACCAGAACTGCTGCTCTCCAGGCATTCCGGTGAGTTACTCAGTATCTTTGAATAAAGCCCTCTTCTGTTTAGGCTAGCTGCAGTGGGAGTTCGGTTGTTTGCAATCAACAACCTAGATGAATGCACACATTTACATACTTACAGCATTTAAGAAAACAGCTGCAGGAGGTTTGGTGTCATTTTCCATTTTGAAGCACAGTCATTTTACAAAGGCAAGATAATGTGCATAAAGTATCTAGGGGTAGAATCAGAACTAATGAGATCATATCTGCAAAACTCCCTGGAGCTACTAAAAGGCAAGGTACAGGTATTATCATCATGAGAAAAAAACAAGCTTTGAGAACTTTGGCAGAGAGGTGGCTAAAAGTGGAAATCAGTTCAATTACTTCTTTTAAAATAGACAAGTTCTATAAAAGTTAAAGATAAGTGATTTTTTTTCTTGGTAAATTGAATTCCTCCTTACTTCTTCAGTCAAACATTGCTGTCTGTTCTATGATCTCTCAATTATTTTTGGTGCTGGGCTCCCTCTGACAATATATCCAAGCAGCTTGAGTTTTCCTGCTTCCAGATTCTCCAGCACAATATTCTCAAACTTCAAAATCTAACCTCATTTTTGAGGGGAAAAAAATCATATGCTTTCCTTTAATGTTATTGGAAATTTCAAAACAAATAACATTAAAAAAGATCCAACCAATACAAATGGTAATAGTAGAAGAAAGGGATGCTTTTGTCTCTAAAGATGCATTTTAAAAATTGTCAGCTCATATAACACTGCAGTTTTTGTCCATCCTATAGGAGACAGAGACCGGAGCTCATCATGACCTTTAGACACCAGGTCTGTTGTGCTGTTTTGTTTTCAAAGTCTGTAGTAAAGAAAAAATAATGAAATACGTGTGGGTGAAAAATGAGGTCACAATAGGAATGCTTTCATATTTTTTAAAGATATTTTACCTCCAAGTGTTCGAAGTCCTCGTGTCAGTGAAGATTCTGTCATGATTAATAGGGATTATAGTGTCTCATTCCTCCTGGTCCACCTTTAACCTGAGCTGTATTTCTTGTTTTTGTTTTTCCTTTTATAACCTTACAAGAGGCTATAAAAATCGGCCAACACATTTCAGAACATTCCCTCCTAAGTTCCCAGATACTATCTCGGTGGACACATGGCCAGTTTCCCAAGATGTAATTAAAGACAGTTTGACCATTTTGCAAGCATGTAGCAAGAACCGTTTCAAAACTGGGCTAAAGACCACTGGCGCCCTTCTCTCCAGGCCGTTTGGTGTCTTACAGTTTCTGAATTTGCCACACTCGCCCCAGGCGTGAAATTCAGATTTAGCAAAGATTCCTTAGGTGGCAAGTAATTAGAAATCCAGCTGAGAGGACCCAGGGGATTCTGTGGCTCCCATAATGGAAGTCCAGAGGTGCGCAGATTTTCCTAAAGGTTGATGTGGGAACCGCAGCTGTCTTCCTCTTGTGGAGACCATTTTGTTCCAAGTTTTGTTCCCCTTGTGGACTTGTAGAAGTCAAAGCCATCTTCTTCCTCCTTCACGTCCAGTAGGAGACACGGTGGGTCCCGTGATTGGATAGTTTCCATCATAGGCTTATTGCTGGTCCCAAGGTGTGACCGGGATGCTGTGCTGGTTAACCAAAGCCCAGCCTCTGGACATGGTATCCCCAGCCCACCCGCAACACCAGGCTTCCCCAGGACAGAGGGCGTGCACCCCGTGAAATCTGTCACCCCTAGAAAGGAGGAAAGGTCATCTACTGCCAGGACCTCCGTTGTGATTTTTGGAAGTTACCTTTGGCAGAAGCCTGAACAAGAAGCATTTCTCCTTGGCGATGTTTTCTAGCAGATACGGAATATGAGGGGAAAAGGGAATTTCTCGATGAACTCTGAAATGAGATTGTTCAGCCATGTCACCTAGAAAGTAGTTCCTGAATTCAGCCTAGACACACACTAGATGCGAGGTAAATTTTTCCATGGAATATTTAAAAGAAAATGTGATTATTTATTTTTGACTGTGCTGTGTCCTTGTTGCTGAGCGGCTTTTCTCTACCTGTGGTGAATGCGGTCTTCTCTCTCAGAGCAGAGCACAGGGTCTGGGGACTCAGACTTCAGTGGTTGCGGCTCCCAGGCTCTACAGCACAGGCTTGATAGTTGGGGTGTACTGGGTTAATTGCTCCACGATATGCAGGTCTTCCCAGATCAGGGACTGAACCCGTGTCTCCTGCATTGGCAGGCAGATTCTTTACCACTGAGCCACCAGGGGAGCCCTCTAAGAAATATTTTTCAGAACCTTGTCTTTGAAAATTTTAGGTTGAAAAAATATAAAAAGACAGTTTTAGCCATGATTTTTCAACTTCCATTGAGAAATGGACTTGGTTGGGGTGGTAAGTGTTTTAATAAGGGGAAATTTATATTCAAACTTGCAGGTATAATTGTCAGATAGGACAAGATTTGCTCGAGGATATCATTTTAAGAAGTTCACAGTCATATGTTTTTACCCTCGTATTCCACACATAAGACACCCGCCTCTCCAGCAGGTAAAAATGTTTATTTCCCTTTGCCAATCATCAAACCTCAGTGGAGAACTTTGTGACTGGCATTCAAATCTTCATAGAGAGCAAAGCAAATCATCGGAGGCAACCTTCAGATGCATAGCTGTTCATGTAATTGATTACTGTTAGTTGAGTTTTGCTTATCAATTCCTGGGCAGAACTTTGAAATGTAACACTGGTGATGTGCGATACAGAGCATTCCAAAAATGAGTGATTTCCTTTGATTTTCACTCGGTATCTGCAAAGCCCAGTATTTTGGGAGCACCACCAGGGCAGAACCTCACTGATGTTTTTTTGCAGTTTGAATCATTTACTTTGGAGAATTTTTACACAGCTTCAAAACTGTCATCAGCTTTCTCGATGATCTCTAAAACCACATTTCTTTTCCAACAGTATCTTGAGCTGTTGTGCCTCATCAAATTATTAAGCTCTTTTCCAACAGTATCTCAAGCCATTATGTCTAACCATATTATTAAGCTCAATTTCCTCGATTGATTTAAGTAATAGGGAAAAGAGGGTCATTAAATCAATATTTTGCAAAATGTGAAGTTTGATGTCCTAAGCTCATTCGCTAATGATTATTTGATTGAAAAATTGAACTGGCATGAACAGCAATCTGAATCTTTTTCTTAGATTCTTCTCCAAAGGAAACTTGGGCGGCAGTCAGAATGCAAATTTTCACGAGTTTCTTCACCATGAAAGATGGCTTTGGTTGTTATTGTTGTTTTAATCTTAGTAATGGAAAAAGCTGAATCATACAAAACCTTCTGTGCTTTGTCAATTCCCGATATTATATTCTAGTTCTGTCCAATCTTATGTGCAGCTGAAAGTTCTCTTTTGAAGGAAAAATAAATGGATAAATATAAATGTCCTCTGAAAATATTTTGACTAAAATATCATCTAAATCAAGAATTTCTGTCATAATTACACAGTATTTCTGGAACTCCAACGTACTGGAAAAAAAAATACTCCACCCCTTTGCATGAATCCGCATATGACAGTAAACGCTGGCAAAAAGTTTTGATGCCATCTTCAGTCACCCAAAGTTAAAAAGGGGAGTAAGCAAAAATGAAAGGTCTTGATGGAAATAGCTGGTCCCGCACTTGCAGAGTGACGAGGGGTGTGGCGGTGGGTCCAGACCCCCAGGGAGGTCTGAGGTTTAGAATGCTGAGATCACTTTCAATTTCCGAGCACCATGCCCTTGGCCTAAGTCCATGGCATTAGACGTCACATTGTTGTCGTTCAGTCGCTAATTGTGTCCGACTCTTTTTGACCCCGTGGACTGCAGCACGCCAGGCTCCTCTGTCTTCCACTATCTCCCGGAGCTTGCTCAAATTCATGTCCACTGTGTCCTTGGCCTAAGTCCACCACATCGAGTGTCACCATGTCAAGATTTAAATAATCTCTGGATAGTAGTCTGATGTTGCCCACTCAAGTTCAAGGACAAGCACTAACTTAAACAGAAGACGGTCCCAGAGTCTCCTGTTTTTTCTTTATTCTGGAGTCTACTTCCATACTTTATTACAGTATCTATAAAATCCAATGTTATTATTATTGCTTTTTTTTTTTTTTTTTGCCTCACCCCATGCTTTATAGAATCTTAGTTCCCTGACCAGGGATCGAACTCATGTCCCCTGCAGTGGAAGAATGGAGTTCTAACCACTGGACTGCCTGGGAATTACTTAAAAAAAGGCGAGGGGCTGCTTCCCAGGTGGCACTGGTGGTAAAGAATCTACCTGCCAATGCAAGAGATGCAAGAGAAGCAGGGTCCCTCCCTGGGTGGGGAAGATCCCCTGGAGGAGGAAATGGCAACCCGCTCCAGTATTCTTGCCTGGGAAATCCCATGGACGGAGGAGCTTGGCAGGATACAGTCCACAGGGCCACAAAGAGTTGGGCACGACCAAGCGACTGAGCACACACATTTTTAAAAATATAGGCACACTCATATTTAAACAGCAGACTCACATACTGTGAAGTAGTAAGCAGCAGAACAAGTTAGATTTTATAATCCAGGTGAACAGAATATATGGTGTTAACATATGAAAGTGAAAAGTGAAAGTGAAGTCGCTCAGTTGTGTCCAACTCTTTGCGGATCCCATGGACTGTAGCCTAGCAGACTCCTCCATCCATGAAATTTTCCAGGCAAGAGTACTGGAATGGGTTGCCATTTCCTTCTCCAGGGTATCTTCCCTTTCCAGGGATCGAACGTGGGTCTCCCATATTGCAAGCAGACGCTTTAACACATGAGTTTCCTCTAAAGCCTTTCTTGCTTTATTTTCTGCCTATATGCACCATTCAGGAGACTTATTTGGTCTCTGTAATTTGTATTATGCAATAAATATGTTTTTAATTTCCCAAATATAACATTAGATTAGACTACTTAATATGTTTCACCAAATTTCTCATACCTGCCAGCCCTTATTCTGACATTTTCTCCAACTCCCACTAAACGCTTCTGAAGAAGTCCTTGGGAATTAATTCCCTTGTGACTCAGTGTCTAGGACTCCACACTTCCACTGCAGGGGGCCAGGTTCAATCCCTTGCTGGGGCACCGAGATCCCAGAAGCCATGCAGTGTAGGCCAAAAAAAACCCCAAAAAACTGTGCTTAACATGGAATGACCCAGCAATGAATCTCAGAGAACTGAGTTATCTGGTGAATCTTGACTACCCTGATTTTTTTTAATGGATGTAAAACCAAATTTTAAAGTAGGCAACTCTCAGGTTAGGAAGAGAGACATGTATCAAAACGCAATTTGTCAGTTTTTGTTTTTTTTTGGTGTGGAGAATCATGTTTCCATTAAACAATATGTTACAAAGGGTACCTCTCCAGTGTCCTATATACATGGGAATTGACATAATAATCAAGGACTCAGGTAGATTAAAAGCAGGCTGTCCACAAGTTTGGATGCTAAGGTGCAGGGAACTTTAATGGAATATAGGAAAACCCTGTCTACCAAGGGCACAGCTTTCCAGGTTGTCTGATTCTAGTCTCTCATAGTCTTGGAGCTGTTTTCTATCTCAGTAAGTTGTAGGTTCCCGTGTTAATTTCTCAGGACTATTGTAACAAAATGCTGCCAACTAAGTAGTTTAGAGCAGAAATGGGTTGTTTCAGAGCTCTGGAGGCTAGAACTCAGCAATCAAGGTGTCAGCAGGTCCGCACTCACTCTGAAGGCCTTGGGAGACTCTCCCCAACTCTCCCAGCTTCTCACTCCAGCCACCAGCCACGCTTGGTGATCCTTGGTTGATAGACGCATCACTACAGTCTCCGCTTCACATGAAGTTCTTCTTGGGCATCTGTGTCCAGACTTCTTCTTTTTCTGAGGATAGAAGTCAAATTGGATTCAGGGCTCACCCTCATTCAGGAGGACCTCATCTTAACTCGGTAACAACGAAAAGATCCTCTTTCCAAATAAGGGCCCATTCACAGGTGCAGGGTGGAGGTGAGTTTTTGGTGTATGCTCTTCAGCCAGGCACAGTAACTGAGAGCAATGCAAACAGTTCGTGTTTACAGACATGCAAGTCTGTCCTGTTCAGAAGAGGTTCAACTGCCTTCTCTCCGTGGACCTGGAACAACCAGTGTTTCCTTCATTTGCACATTCATTTCAATATTCTTGATCTGTAAGAGGGTCAGCTCTTCGGAGTCTCTTTTAAACAGGTTCTCATGTGTGCCTAGTTCCTTCATTTGTTGGGTGATATCTTTAACAAGCATTTAATTTAATATGTATGTGAATTCATGGTATTACTTTAAAAAAAATTATTTTTCCCCCATTATCAAAATGATTATTCTAATACACTGAACCAATCAAAGATAGTGCTGAATGTAACACAATATGAAGGAAATGGCAACCCACTCCAGTATTCTTGCTGGGAGAATCCCGTGGACAGAGGAGCCGGGCTACAGTCCATGGGTTTGCAAAGAGTCGGACGTGACTGAGTGACTAAGCACAGCACATATATGGGGTTAGAGTCAGAGAAGTGGATTTGGCATCTGGAACGTTTCAAAGATCTAAAACTGCCTTAAGCCCAGGGAATATCCGTAGTTGCACCTTGGGTGGCTTTTCCATCTTCAGGGTTGGCAAGCAGTCCCTCTGGCAGGAAAGACTAGGCCTGCCCCAGGAAGGGATTGTCAGCAAGTGGAGAAAGGTCGGAGACTCAGTTTCCCCACTGAAAGCTGAGAGTAGGAAGTCACCGGAGCTTCTGGGTTTAATGGTGGGAGGGAGCTGGTAACTCCAGATCTGGCCCGTAGTTACAAAAGTGTGGAAGGTTCTGGAAGCTTTTCTATGTATTTCTGTGCTCGCATTCTGGGCCACACGGAGAGAAGGCAGGCAGGTTGGAGGTGACCATGTCCCACTGCACAGCTGTGCCCAGGTATGGAAGGGTTGCCAGGGTTGTGTTAAAGAGGGACCTACTTAAGGAGGGTGACACCACTTGCCACTGCTGCTGGGAGGTGGCCGTGAGCTCCCTCGAGGTATAGGAAGGAACCTTTGTATTCTGTTACACAGTTCAGTTCAGTTGCTCAGTCATGTCGGACTCTTTGCGACCCCATGGACTGCAGCATGCCAGGCTTCCCTGTCCATCACCAACTCCCAGAGCCTGCTCAAACTCATGTCCATCGCTTCGGTGATGCCATCCAACCACCTCATCCTCTAAGTTAATCACTAAAGGGATGTTGCCTATAAGCTTATATTATACAAAACGGCCTATCTCTGGGAGCCCTGCCTCCCAGGAAATGAGCATTAAGCTAAAATATCTTTGTTTAGCTCACAGGAAACATTCTGACCAAGCCCACTTGTGAATAACTATGGGGAGGAGGAAATTAACACATTCCCTCTGGAGGCTGACTGGAACCAGGAATGTTTGAGTTTACTCCCCAACCCCCACCCTTTTTAGTATAGAAGAAGCCTGAATTCTAACTCAGGCAAGATGGTTCTTTGGGACACTAGTCCACCAACCTCTTACAAGCTCTGTTCCTTGCCCTCAGAACTCATCTGTTGGTTTATTGGCCTGTGGTGCAGTGAGCACTATGAGCTTGGACTCAGCAACAGAGATGACCCAGGACAGGTCCACCTCAATTTTGTGGCACCTGATGGCACTGGAGGTTTGGAGGGTATGATGATGATATGAGTGTGTGCTCAGTCATGTCTGACTCCTTGTGACCCCATGGACTGTAGCCTGCCAGGCTCCTCTGTCCAAGGGGTTTTTCAGGCAATAATTCTGGATGGGTTGCCATTTTCTTCTCCAGGGGATCTTCCCAAGGCAGGGATCAAACTTGAGTCTCTTGCATCTCCTGCATTGGCAGGTGGGTTCTTTACTGCTGAGTCTTCGGGGAAGCCCGTGACGATGATGTTCCTGCCTAATCTCTTTACCATCTTGTGCAATCAGTTTTCAGTCTTCCCGGATTGTACCTGGGTCTCAGGTGGCTGATACTCTTGGCGAGTTCCAGTCTGTGTCTCTAGTCCCTTCTTCCAGAATCTGGGACCACTGGAGTCTATTTGGAGCAGAGGAAGCCCACAGCTCACCCTTTAGGATAGTTAAACTGGAGGAACCATGAGCTTCTGTTCTGAAGAACAACAATAGTAATGCCAACACTAACGCATATATTCTTATTATGTGCCAGGTGCTGTTTTAAGCATTTTACATAAATTAGCTCATTTACTCCTCATTAAGAAAACTAAAAAGAAGGCACTATTACTATTCTCATCTTTACAGACAGAGAAACTGAAGCATGAAGAGGTTAAACAGTAGTTGGAAGATTATCCTACTTGCCAAGGGAAGCTCATTGTTTCCTTTAGGTGGGGTGGGGATTCATAATGTCCCGCCAACAAGACAAACAGTGTTTATTTCCACTGGACCTGTTGAGGACGGGGAGCTGCTGGGCACAGTCTTCATCGTCAATGTCATTCTTTGGGTTAAAATGTGTGGTAATAGGTCAGCGGGACACACAGTACTAGCATCCTCTCACCGGTGACCTGGCCTTGGGGAATTTGGGGTAAACAACAATATGAGTAGAATGAGGAATGGTTAAGTTTCCAGGCCAAAGAGAAATGCCTGAACCATGAGTAGCACTAGAAACAGTCTTGAATTCCAGACCCCCAGAAGACCTGGAGGTGTGAGGGCCCCACCTCATGCCACTCTACCACTGAGTGGGGTGGAGACACGAATTACATTCTCAGTGGGAGGTAAGGGGTGGGGTGGGCAGTACCCCCCAAGGTTCCCAGGAGGACTTCTTGAGGGGCACAGCCTCCAGTTACAAGGATTAAAAGAATTTCTGGGGTGGGGAGAGAGCTGGGACTCTGAGTTTATCCTTCCCTTCATAATAAATCTTTACTGAGGGCTAATAATAAGAATAGCAGTAGTCATGTATGGATGTGAGAGTTGGATCATAAAAAGGCTGAGTGCTGCAGAATTGATGCTTTTGAACTGTGGTGCTGGAAGAAGACCCTTGAGAGTCCCTTGGACAGCAAGGAGATCCAACCAGTCCATCCTAAAGGAAATCAACCCTGAATACTCATTGGAAGGACTGATGCTGAAGCTGAAGCTCCGATACTTTGGCCGTCTGATGTGAAGAGCCAACTCATTGGAAAAGACCTTGATGTTGGGAAAGATTGAAGGCAAAAGGAGAAGGTGGCAGCAGAGGATGAGATGGTTAGATAGCATCACCAACTCAATAGCCACAACTTTCTACAAACTCTGGGAAATAGTGGAGGGCAGAGGAGCCTGGCAGGCTGCAGTCCATGAGGTCAGACACAAGTTAGCGACTGAACAACCATCACAACAACAATAAGTGTACCCAGTCTCCTGTTGGTGAACATTTGCTTTCTTCTTTCTTTCCCACCTCCTTCTCTTCCTTCTTCCTCTTTCCCATGAAGAAGAAAGCTTCTCTGAAGAGCCCAGTCTGTGCCTTTTGGACATCTGCACGTTGTGCGGGCTACATAACCAGGAGTTGAATTACTGAGCCAGAGGGTTGATTCTAAGTAGCATTTTGAACCCTGATGTACCAACCCTAAACTTAATCATCCTGCTGTGATCCCACTCCCCTCACCCCGTGCAGAATGGACCAGCACCACGCTGGGGATATAGAGGTAAGACCCCAAACAGGTGTCCTGATGTGGGAGGAGCAGAGAGGGAGGGGTGGGGAGCACAAGTAATGCTAGGGAAGGCCTGGGGGTGAGGAGGAGGATCGGGTCTCTTACTTGGGTGTCTGCGTGGCAATGGTGTCACTAAGCGTAAGAAGAGCAGAAGCAGGAGCCAGTTTGGGGGAGAGAAGTATGAGTTCAGGATGGCCCAGGAAAAGTCCTGAGATGCTGAAGGACCTCAGGGGGTACTACTCAGAGCACAGAAGTCTCTGTGTGTTCATAAAGCTTAACTCAGGAGCCCCGTGTATGGGAGAAAGCCAGGGGGAAGATGTGATTACCTGGAGAGGATGGATACAGAACTAAGAGCCTTGGGCATCCCTGACCCTGGAGGGTCAGGGTGCCTGCTGAGACCAGGTAGGCTTCAAGGGGGAGAAAGTGGTGAGTGTCTAGAATGGCCATGGATTGGACAGAGGATTATTGAGGGGCTCTAAGACCCATGCCCAGCTCAGGGTGGAGACCACACCCACATTGGAAAGACCCCTTGATGGGTGGTACTTAACAGGCTTGGTGATGGTATGGGCAAGGGGTGGTGGGCATGACCCCAAGGGAAAGATGAAATGGTTGTGGGTGGTGGAAGGTCAAGGTAGGATCTGGAGGCAGAGTCTGGTTCTAGAAGACTTTGGGTGAGACCTCGTAAAAGTGACCTGAGACCAGGAAAGAAGAAAGAGCGGGAATGACAGTGCAGTGCTGGGTGAACCAAGAAGGGGTTGGAGGGTTCTGGGGTCTGGTAAGGTCTACGAACCAGATCAAGTGAGGCATAAGAGCTGGGGTAGGACTGAGACTGCCTGAGTGTCCACAGCTAGAATGAAAAAAAGGCAGCCTTAGACTTACAGCAAATGTGTTCCACCCGATGTGTAGAACTCTACGATCTCAACGTCAAGTCGTTTTTGCAGCCTTTTACCTTTACTCTCTAGTGTCTGCTCCAGCTGAGTGGCAAGCGTTCACACATGACCCTGTGGCAGAACCAGGTGAAGTATTGTCACTAGAAGCATTTGCAAGGGGACAATCCTGCTTCGTTCGAGAGATCTGAGGCTCGGGCACACAGTGCCTGGGGGCAGAGAGACATGTTCCGATTTTCTGTTGTGTGGGTACAGTCCTATTTTCCCCCCGGCAAGAGTCATCCCCAGGGCTTCCCTGGTGGCTCAGTGGTAAAGAATCTGCCTGCCAATGCAGGAGACACGGGTTCAATCCCTGATCCAGGAAGATCCCACATGCCATGGAGCAACAAAGCCTGTGTGCCATGACTATTGAGCCTGTGTTCTAGAGCCCGGGAGAAACAACTTCTGAACCCATGTACCAAAAATACTGAAACCCATGCACCCTAGAGTCTGTGCTTCACCACAAGAGAAGCCACTGAAATGAGACACCCTTGCAGTGCAAAGGAGAGTAGCCCTGGCTCACCACAACTAGAGAAAACCCAAGAGTAGCAATGAAGACTCGGTGCAACCAAAAATAAACAATACAATTATATATATAACAAATAAAATTATATATATATATATATATATACTGACCAACGTCCGTATAGTCAAAGCTATGGCTTTTCCAGTAGTCATGTATGGATGTGAGAGTTGGACTATAAAGAAAGCTGAGAGCCAAAGAATTGATGCTTCTGAACTGTGGTGTTGGAGGAGACTCCTGAGATCCAACCAGTCCATCCGAAAGGAAATCAGTCCTGAATATTTATTGGAAGGACTGATTCTGAAGCTGAAACTCCAATCCTTTGGCCACCTGATGCAAAGAACTGACTCACTGGAAGAGACCCTGATGCTAGGAAAGTTGAAGGCAGGAAAAGAAGGGGACAACAGGATGAGATGGTTGGAAGGCATCACTGACTCAATGGACATGAGTTTGAGCACTGACACCCTGATGTCGCAGGGGACACCTGTTCAGTTACTGGTTGGGGAACTGATATCCCACAGGGTACGTGGCAATGGCCAAAGATAAAAATAAAGAATAGAGGGATATAGTTCAGATATCTTTAAAAGGAGAGACTATCTGAGACGCTCCAGCTGGAGAGCGATTTGGTTCCATTCCCCTGACGATCTCGTGAAAGGCAATCTGGGTCCAAGACCTGGGGCTTGGAGAGTGAGTGCAGACTGACATGGTGAGGGGCAGAGAATCATGGTCAGAACTGCTGGGGTCTCTGGCCTCTATGCTGCAGGGGTGGAGTTCCGGGGAAAGATACTCCCCTCCCCAGTTCAGCACGAAAGCTCTTCTGGTTGAGACTGGAAGGTCTGGGGCAAGGGAGGTGGGGACAGCCAGAGTCCATCTGCCTACAAGACAGCAAGGACCCAGGTCCTCCATGACTCAGCAGCAGACACACACAAGCTGAGGCTCCCCTGAGGTTGAAGGGAGTTGAAATACCGACTCTCTTCTATTCTTCCAGATCTAATGCCCACTCATTCAGTCAACCGGCGAGGCAGCCACTGTCTGTCGCCCTTGCCTCCAGTTTGGGTCATAAAGATTCTGATTGGGCTGCTCCCCCACAAGACAAGTATTCGCTGGGCCCTACTGTCTGAGTCGGAGACAGATTCTGTGGGAGAGTTGCCATGGTTTCCTGCTTCAGTTGTGCTTAGAGCATCGGGCCCCCGTCCCCCACCCTAGCCGGTCCCTCAGAGCCAGACCTCCATCACCCTGCTCCCGGGACCCTGCTGTCGCCACCAGGACACCTACACGTCCCCGGTGCACCAGCAAAGACAACAAGATTCCGGATCAACCTGGAGTTCCCCGCCTCCATCTGTGCCTTGTCTACTTTGACCCGATGATGCAGCTTGAAAGAACTTTGCCAAGTACTTTCTTCACTGATCTCCCGTGAGGAGAATGAGAAACTGATGAAGCTACAGAGCCAACAAGGTGGCCAGATCTTCCTCGAGGAGGTCAAGAAACTGGGCCGTGACAACTGGGAGAACAGGCTGAATCTGCTGGTAGCTCAGTTGTGTCCGACTCTTGCGACGCCATGGACTGTAGCCTGCCAGGTTCCTCTGTCCATGGAATTTTCCAGGCAAGAATACTGGAGTGGGTTGCCATTTCCTTCTCCAGGGGATCTTCCTGACCCAGGGATTGAACTCAGGTCTCCTGTGCTACAGGTATTCTCTTGCATCGCGGGCAGATTCTTTACCAACTGAGCCATCAGGGAAGCAAGAATCCCCTGGAGCATGCTTTTGTCATTGGGAAAGAAAACTGTAAACCAGTCATTACCAGAACTGCACAAACTGGCCACTGACAAAATAACTCCCACTAGGACTTCCCTGGTGGCTCAGACGGTAAAGCATCTGCCTACAATGGAGGAGACCTAAGTTCGATCTCTGGGTTGGGAAGGTCCTCTGGAGAAGGAAATGGCAACCCACTCCAGTACTCTTGCCTGGAAAATCCGATGGATGGAGGAGCCTGGTGGGCTATAGTCCATGGGGTTGCAAAGAGTCAGACACAACTGAGTGACTTCACTTTCACTTTCACTTTTGGGTAACTTCACTGAGACTCGTGACCTGAATGAGCAGGTGAAATCCATCAAAGAACTGGGTGACCACATTAGCAGCTTGTGCAAGTGTCCTGGCTCTGGCACGGCAGAGGGTCACTTTGACAAGTGCATCCTGGGAGACAGTGATGTCATGAGCTAACTAAGCATTACGCTGGTTTCCCATAGACATGGGGGTGACCTGGTCACCAAGGCAGTGCATGTGTTGTCGGGGTTACCTTTAGCTTTTCTAGAAGCAGGAAAAAACATCTACTTAAGTTCCTTCATTTACCTCATAAATAATTTGCTCCCCTGACCTCCAAAATAAATTAGAGAACTTTCTTGAGGTTCTGCTCTGTGATACTGTTCAACCCTTCCAGTCTGGGTTATCTACAGCCCCAGTGGCTGGTAGCTCTGGGACATTCGCTTCATATGTCATGAGCGTATCAACAGGTTTAGGCAGCTTACTGTCAGAAGCAACTGCAAGCTTTCCAAGGCTGTTCTATCCTCCCATTCCACTGACACTTACATTCTCAAGAAATTCTGCAGACACGGGGAACAGACTTGTGGACACAGGGAGGGGAGGACAGGGTGGGATGAATGGAGAGGGTAGCAAGGAGACATACACCGTTACCAGATGCAAAATTACATAGCCAGTGGGAATTTGCTGTATGATGCAGGGAGCTCACCCCAGTGCTCTGTGACCACCTAGAGGGGTGGGATGGGGTGGGAGGTGGGAGGGAAGTTCAAGAGGGAGGGGGCATATGTATACCTATGCCTGATTCATGCTAGTATAGGACAGAAACCAACACAATATTGTAAAGCGATTATCCTCCAATTACAAATAATTTAAAAAAAAAAAGAAAGAAATTCTGTCAACAGACTTCCCTGGAGGTCCAGTGGCTAAAACTCTGAGTTCCCAACACAGAGGGCTCGAGTTCCATCCCTGGTCGGGGAACTAGATCCCACATGCGCCAACAATGACAACGAAAGACCGGCATGTCCCTATGACAATCAAAGATCCCGTGTGCCTCAACTGAGACGCGGCGCAACCAAGTTAAGTACCTAAATAAAAATAAATATTAAAAAAAAAAAAAGAAATTCTGTCAAGGAGGATGTTTGTGAGGGCTGGCAGGGGAAGAGAGAGATCTGTGCTAAGAGAGAAGAAACCAGAACCAGGTCTCGAAGGGGTGCCGATCCCTGTAAGCATCCTTGCAGTCTGGTGAGGGGGACTCCGAGCCGACTGTTGCCGCAGGGACGGTGGGCGGAGTCACCAGCGGGGAGGAGCCTGCAATAAAATATGCAGATTGAGATGCCGGGTGTGCGTCTGCTTCCTCAGTAAAACCAGGTGACTGAGTAACTGCTGATGAGAGAGGGAAGAACAGAACTGTGGGGTTTTTAGCATCGTAAACTGGGGGGATACTTTTAGTCCAAGAATAAAATGCCTAAATGTGGTGAATTCTTGAGACAACCTATACCCTCACAGCCAAAGAGTGAAAATGAGCTGATAAAAAGTTGTAAGTGTTGTCTGCACCTCCTGTTGTAAGAGGGGGGCGTGTGGTTCCCCAAAACCTGTGCCCAGGGTGCTGGTCTTTGGAATTGATGAGCTGATTGTTTCCGGGTTTGGTAGGACAATCTAGGTCTGGCAGGGTTGGAGGGTTGTCTTAGGTTTAGGAGCTAGAGAAAGCTGGGATCGAGATTGCTCAGCCATCTCTTATTTATTCATTCAGGAACAGGAGGCATGAATGGATGAGGACCCCACGGCTGGCACAGCTCACACTCCCACTTCCTTTCTGTCTTAATTCCAAAGCTCCTTCCTCAGCAGGACCTTCTCTAGCTCTCTCAACTCAAACTCTAACCCCTGGATCCTTCCATTTCCTCTCCTCATTTTAGTTTTTTTCTCGGCCCGTAACACTATTTCCCATGCTATGCATTTCATGTACTTATGTTGTTTATTTTACGTCTCCCCAACAGAATGGGAGCACCCCAAAGGCAGGAGTTATGGACTGAAATGCGTCCCCCTAATGTCGAAGGCTTAACTTCTCTGTTTTCAGAATGTGCCCTGGTTTGAAAACAGGGCAGTGACACATCTAATTACTTTAGATGGGACCACTGGGGTGGGCCCTAATCCAGCATGACTGGCGTCCCTTAAAAAGGGGGGAGATTCAGATCCCCAAACACACACAGATGGAGGCAGGGATGGGGTGATGTTTCTAGAAGCCAAGAGAATCAGAGGGCCAGCAAATCCATGGAAACCCGGGGAGAGCACAGACTAGATCCTGTCTCACAGCCTCAGAAGAAACTCACCTTCTGACACCTTGATCTTAGGCCTCTAGCCTGCCGAACTGTGAGAGAACACATTCCTAGTGTTTAAGCCACCCACTTTGTGGTGTTTTGTTACAGCAGTACTGTAAATAAACTAATGTAGCAGGGAATTAATTTTTACTTCAGTTTAAAAATATTTGCCCAATGACTCTACCATCAAGCACTGCATGTTCAGCCTAAATTCTCTCTGCCCTTAGCTTTGACCTCCTGGGCATGGTTTGACAGGAAACCCAGCCAGAGTTAGGCCGAGTGATAGGTGTAAGCCATACTGAATGATTGATGGTACTTAAAATTCTGATTTAGTCTTTGCTTTGATTATGGGATTTATGCTTGGTTTGGGACAGTGATGGGGCCTGGAGACCCTGCCCTAAGGACTGGTGGGTCCAGGCTCAGAGCTGTGTGTATCACCCCATTCCTCCTGATTGACAAGATGCACCTCTAGAGGCAGGACCATCAGTACTGGGTGAGACCTGAGTCTCCTTGGTGTGTGGTCCCAGCAGTCTGAGTATGATGGTTACATATGGCAAGATATTAATCTGGCTTTATAGAGAACCACTGATAGTCAGAAGTTGGTACAGAATCCAGATATACCCCCAGGGTCCTATTTAGATAGGAAGGGAGTAGGGCACAACCTTTAAAAAAAATGACATAGCCATTGGATACGACATAAACTGGTTAGACCCAGCTAGGTCCAAGATGGTGGTCGATTTGACTTCCAAGACACCTTGAGCCTTAGTATTTTGTTGTTGCTGTTGTTTAGTCACTAAGTCTCATCCGACTCTTTTTCAAGCTCATAGACTGTAGCCCACCAGTCTCCTCTGTCCATGGGATTTCCCAGGCAAGAACTGGAGTGGGTTGCCATTTCCTTCTCCAAGGGATCTTTCCAACCCAGGGATCAAACCTGCATCTCCCGCATTGCTAGTGGGTTCTTTACCTCTGAGTCAGAAGGAAAGTCCTTTGAGCCTTAACATACACTCATTGTAACACATCAGCAGGCTAAATGACGCACCTACAGGTGCCTAGATGGTTCCGGAGCTGACCATAAAAAGCCAGGAAATAGGCGGTGGTCCAGTTCCTGGAAATACCCATCACTTGCCCCAACTAATTGGAATAACACTCCCACTTTTAGCCTATGAAATTATCAGCTTATAAAAACTAACAACCCCACACCCTGGGGTCACTCTCACTTTCTGTTGATGGAATGTGTCTCTCTCTAAATAAACTTGCTTTCGCTTTACTATGGCTTGCTCTTGAATTCTTTACCGCATGAAGTCAAGGATGCTCACTTGGTAGCCTGCCCCAGGGACTCACCCAAGGTCTGGGACGTGACCATCTTGTAACATCTCATTTTTCTTTACTGACACACTGTGTCTTCCTACCTTTGATGATATGTTGCTTTTTAATTCCTGAAGGTCTGAAGACTTAGAAGTAACAAGTTCAGGTTGCTACTCGGTACCTGATCTTGTCTAAATTCAGAAGGTCCCAAGAGATGGCAGAGGTTGGTTTAGGATGCTAAGTCTTCTCCTGGTGGCTCAGAACGGAAAGCCTGCAATACAGGAGACCCGGGTTCAATCCCTGGGTCGGGAAGATCCCCTGGAGAAGGAAATGGCAACCCACTCTAGTATTCTCGTCTGGAAAATCCCATGGACAGAGGAACCTGGTGGGCTACAGTCCATGGGGTCACAAAGAGCAGGACGTGACTGAGCAACTTCACTTTCACTTTCAATCAAGACGGTGAGACATCCTCTTAGATACTGGAGATTAAAAACTAGTAATAAATTAAGTTCCTGTGGTATAGCACAGGGAGCTATATTCAATATCCTGTGATAAACCATAATGGAAAAGAATATGAAAAAGAATGTCTATATAGCAGAATCACTTTGCTGTACAGGAGAAATTAATACAACATTGTAAATCAACTATACCTCAAAAAAAAAAAAAATCACCTAGTAAGACCTGGTTCTTGAATTTTGAGAATTCTCAAGTTATAAAAAGGAAGACAGTTTTGCAAAAAAATTGTTGGAAAACAGTAACAGAAAGTATTATAGGTGCGTGAACAAAGGGGTAATGATGGGAAAATAGATATTTGCCCTGTTCCTAGGGTAGAAGGCCAGGGTGGGTTGTGTAGTCTTCTGCTGAGTAATTCCTTGAATAGCTTTTTATATCACATATGACTCCCTAAGTTAACCTTAAAAATCCAACCACTTTTATTCAGATGAGGAGCCAAGGACTTTTGTCCTTGAAGGAAACATGGTTTCTCTGCTGCTGCTGCTGCTGCTAAGTCACTTCAGTCGTGTCCAACTCTGTGCAACCCCATAGACGGCAGCCCATTAGGCTCCCCCGTCCCTGGGACTCTCCAGGCAAGAACACTGGAGTGGGTTGCCACTTCCTTCCTCAATGCATGAAAGTGAAAAGTGAAAGTGAAGTCCCTCAGTCGTGTCCGACTCTTAGCAACCTCATGGACTGCAGCCCACCAGGCTCCTCCGTCCATGGGATGGCTTCTCTAGTTATACCCTTTGATCTCTAATTCCCATCAAGAGCAGGGACAAGGCAGAAGTGTTGGCAGTGAGGAGCACACATGCACATGCTTCTTCCACGTATTTACCCACAAGGGCAGAAATCCTCCCTAAGTTCTTAAATGGCTGCACCAGTCCCGATTACAGCGGGAGGGATCTCATTGCTGTCCACTGAATGGAGTTAGAGGCAGAGGGCGGTTAATCTCTTTAATAGGAGAGCCAGAAATACACAAGAGGCTGCTCCTTATATCTCTAAGTAGGTCAGATGGATAATCTGGCCCAGTCATTCTGTAGATGGACTCCAGGACATGCTAAGTTACTTCTATTTCATTGCTGAAACCAAGCAAATCAGATGGGACTTGAACCACGGGGTGGGACTGGAACCTGGCCAAAACCCAGACTGGGACTTGAAGGTGCAGTCTTTTTGTTATTGTTGTTAAAATATTTTATTTACCTGTTTTATTTGTCTGCATCAGGTCTTGTTTTGGCACAGGGGAGCTTCATTGCATCATGCAGGATCTTTTCATTTCGGGCCTTGGACTCTCTAGTTGTGTTGTGTGGGCTTAGTTACCCTTTACTTCCCCAATCAGGAATCGAACCTATGGCCCTTGTAGTGGAAGCACAAAGTTCTAACCACTGGACCAAGGAATTCCCCAAGCTCAGGTTCTTGACATCTTGTAGCAGAAATAATTCAGTGAGAGACAAAGTGACAGGTACGAATTGGATTTATTTAGAAAGGCAATGGCAACCCACTGCAGTACTCTTGCCTGGAAAATCCCATGGCCGGAGGGGCCTGGTAGGCTGCAGTCCATGGAGTCGCTGGGAGTCGGACACGACTGAGCGACTTCACTTTCACTTTTCACTTTCATGCATTGGAGGAGGAGATGGCAGCCCACTCCAATGTTCTTGCCTGGAGAATCCCAGGGACGAGGAGCCTGGTGGGCTGCTGTCTATGGGGTTGCACAGAGTAGGACACGACTGAAGTGACTTAGGAGCAGCAGCAGAAAGATACACATTTCATAGACAGAATGTAGTCTACCTCAAAAGGCAAGATGGGCCCTGAGAGAAACACATCTCACAGAGTGTGGACCATCTCAGAAGGTGAGAGGCCTGGAAATTTTGGGTGGTTAGTTTTTATGGGCTGAATACTTCCGTAGGTGAAGGAGTGGGAGAATTATTCTATTTCAGTGAAGGGTTGAGAGTTTTCAAGAATAGGGATACCCCCAATTTTGGGTATTTTATGGTTAGCCTCTGATGAACTGTCACGGTGCTAGCTTCCCTGGTGGCTCAGAGGGTAAAGCATTTGCCAGGAATGCGGGAGACCAGGGTTCGATCCCTGGGTTGGGAAGATCCCCTGGAGAAGGAAATGGCAACCTTGGTAGGCTACAGTCCATAGGGTCACAAAGAGTTGGATGCAACTAAGTGACTTCATGATGCTGGTAGGGGTGTCACTTAGATGCTAATGTATTATAATGGGGGCTTCCTTGTTGGCTCAAATGGTAAAGAATCTGCCTGCAATGCAAGAGACCCAAGTTCCATCCCTAGGTCAGGAAGATTCCCTGGAGAAGTAAATGGCCACCCACTCCAGTATCTTTGCCAGGAAAATTTCATGAACAGAGAAGCCTGGCCATGAGCACATGAGTGCATAATGCGCATAATGCGTGCATATTACAATGAGCATATGGAGAGGCTCATGGTCCGCTGGAGGTTGGATCTTCCGCCATCTTGGACCTACTTGGTTCTAGCCAGTTTCTGGTGTGTCCTCATGGCTGTATCTTCCTTCCAAAGGTTGTGCCCACCCTCCTTGCCTCTTGTTTCAGGTGCTGAAATAAAAGCACAGAATGTAAAATCTGGGAATTAAGTTTTATCGAGACCTTACTGAGGATATAGTCTGGGAAACAGCCTCTCAGATAACTCCGAGGAACTGCTTTGAAAGAGGTACGGAGTGGAACAGGAAAGTGAAAGTGTTGGTCACTCAGTTATGTCTGACTCTTTGTGAACCCATAGACTGTAGCCTGCCAGGCTCCTCTGTCCACGGAATTCTCCAGGCAATACTGGAGTAGGTAGTCACTCCTTCTCCAGAGGCTCTTCCTGACCCGGGGATCAAACTTGAGTCTCCTGCATTGAAGGCAGATTCTTTACTGTCTGAGGGACCTATATGTATAATTTGCTGGGAAAAAACCATGGAACTGAACATCAAAAGATCACTGTGAATCACAAAGAACAGACATCTCAAATTAACGAGTTTAGTGCTTTTCTCTTTATGGAAAAATGCAAGAATCTAGGATCATGAAAATTTTCCCTTAGATATTTATCTTAACCATCTAGGGGCAGACAGCCAAAGCACAAAATATTTCCTTTTTTTCCCTTTCCATTCTGGATTCCCCTGTCAGTGGGTGACTGCAATGCCTTATGACTTGATCCTTGTAGAACTGGAATGGCCAGCAACATTTTTTTTTTCTTTACAGATACAGTAGGAAAATTTTGGGAATATCCTAAGTATCAAGACTAGGAGTTGGTCAAATACAGGTGTAACTCAGTCAAGATCTAGAACTATTATGATTGCAACTCAACAGTGGGGATGTCATCAGAAGTCAGTTTGTCAGATAGCACAGTCTGCACTGTATCCCAAGGTGCACTGCCTTCCAAAAGAAAAAACGAAAAGCATTTCTCTTTCAGCTCACGTGGGTAGTTCTCTCGGCAAACAGGGCAACACATTTGGAGCACCTGTTGCCGCAGAGGAGTTTATGTCATACAGCAAATGGATACTCTAACTTTCATAATAACGAAAGTCAACAGTTACTACGTGCTAAAATTCAGACATATGAAATGCTTAAAATCATTCTGCCATTCGTTCTATTCTAGAGGTTGGGACCTTGGTTATTTGATAAGCAATGAACTCACCTGCCAATGCAGGAGACATAAGAGACGTGGGTTTGATCCTTGGGTTGGGAATATCCCTTGGAGGAGGGCATGGCAACCCACTTCAGTATTTCTTGCCTGAAGAATCCCCATGGTCAGAGGAGCCTGGCAGGCTGCAGTCCGTGGGGTTGCAAAGAGTCTGAAGTGACTTATCACACATGCACGCATGGGGAGGGTTCATGCATGGCTCCACCGTTAGGTCATCTCACTTTGCTTTCTAAACAAATTTTGTGGGGAGTGTGCCATTACAGGTGCATTCAGTTTTCAGTCTTTAAATACACTGCTTGTAATTTTTTAAGACCTTCCTGTTATAGCTATTACAGTTAGGTGGCCTCTTTGAGAAATATAACTAAAATAGTGAATTTTTTTTTAAATAGCCCAAGGACAAATTATTCAACTGAATCAACCAGCTGTTTAATTGCCATACATATATAAAACTTAACTATCACAACATTGTCAATTGGCTATACCCCAATACAAAATAAAAAGCTCAAGAGAAAGAAAGAATATTAATATTTAAAAACTTAAACATCATCAATCAAAAGAACAGAATTCAGCTATTCCATTGAAACTTAACTATCTTGGATCAAATACAGTTCTGTAAAATGTTACCTATTAAGAGTTCTGAGTGTGTTGGCAGTTTTGATAAGCTGCTTTCTCCTTCTTGGGTAGATTTTGTACATATAATGTTGACTTAAAATCCCCAAGGCCTAATTGTGTGTTCTCTCACAACACTGAGCATCTCTTGTCTTTGTGGTAAAAGGGGAGCATTTCTAAAAGGGAAAACCAGTTTGGTTTGGAGTTGGATCCCTCACAAAAGGCTAGTTTTTATTTGGAGCTGGCCATTTCAGAAGTTTACCTTTAAAGGTTACACCATGTAGTGATATTTGCAACCGAATTTCCAAGGAAGGAAAGGAGGAAGTGGGGAACTCTGAAGATAGAGCTTAACTTTGGTGGTGAAATACCCAGGGATGAGGGCTGAGGGGTTGCCCACTCCTGGGGGTCCACTTCCCCACTCCAGGACCACAGCCCCATCCCTGGGGACCCCCAGCCCAGCCCTCTGGGTACTTTGATAGGCACAGCTGGCCTGGGGTTAGAGGAGGGGAGGGTTAGCAAACTCATCTCTCTGCCTGGGCAGAGGGGGAGGGTCACTTCAACTTGTAAAAATCCCCTGACTTCATTTAGCCTCTGGAAACACCAAAAACAGCGGTCAGTCTTGAAAGGTGGAAATTTCCAGTGGGGATTTATGTAAATATGGCTACTTAGAAAAGAAAAAGCAAACTATGACCCGGGGTATTTTTGGCTTCAGAGAGAAAGCCCCGGACTACAGGAGGCCGGTGCGCCCGGGGTTCACTTTCGGTTCAAGGCTCGCTCGGGCGTCCATCTCTCCTGTCCGCAGCCCCACCCCGTCCTCCCGACCTCGGGGATGCCAGGTTCCCAGTCAGCCCGGAGGACACTGGAGGCCACGGGGATCACCACGGGCAGGTCGCACAGAACGCCAGGGCCTCAAGATGCAGAGGCCTAGGCAGTTGGAACCTCACTCAGGCCCCCGCCAACCATCCCCGGTGGTGTCTTTGACCTCGTTCCCCACTGTGGCCCTCAGCCTGCCCGCCCAGGCCTGGAATCTTCTAGTTTGTCCCCAGCTCCAGCGGCCGCCGGGTTTTGTTCACCTTGGTGCCCCGAGGGCCTCTCAGGAGCTGGCACCGGGTAGGCACGCTGTCCAGAGCGGTGGAAATTAAAGAAGGAAAGGAGGGTGAGGAGACAGAAAGAAGCGCTGTTTCACCCGTGGGCTCCGCGTCCGCCCATGGACCTGAGGTGGTTTCTGTCCAAGATGCGACGTCCCCCGACGGCCCCAACCCTCACGCCACAT
>NW_011494822.1:258263-258596 GCF_000754665.1 Bison bison bison | reverse complement strand
TGAGGGGACGGTTCGGGGATGGGACCCGGGCCATCGCTGCGGCTCTCTGTGTTTGGCAAGCAGCAGCGGAGTCTGAGCCGGGGTGCTGGCTTCCGCCTGTGCATCCGTCTAGACTCCGCAGATAAAGGGACCCTGGCCAGGGGTGAGGGAGTGGGGTACCCTTCGGATCTGGAGCCGCCCCTTCTCACCCAAATGTCATTCCCCCAACCCCGGCGGCTCCAGGACAGCGGCTCCGAGGCGCTCGTTGAGAAGCCATCTGAAAGGGATCGCTGGCCCGGGTCTTCTCCCTGGTCTCCCGCCTCGCCTCGGCCTGGGATGTCCCCGGGGGCAGCC
>NW_011494822.1:258009-258163 GCF_000754665.1 Bison bison bison | reverse complement strand
CCGGTTCAGAGGGGCAGGGTCCCCAGCTGGATACCATCTCCCACGCATCCACCCGTCCTCCGTGCCCAGGGCCGTCTTAACCCGGGAGCGAAGTTGGCCTCGGAGCCTAGACTCCCGGAAAAAATGCACAAACAGGCTGGGAGTCTCGGACGAT
>NW_011494822.1:239055-256127 GCF_000754665.1 Bison bison bison | reverse complement strand
GGGCGTGGGGGTGGGGAGAAGCACGAGGGATCCATGAGTCATGACAAGACTCAGGGACGATGAGAAACACTGAGGAAAAAAAAGAAAGAAAAAGTTGGCTCGAGAAGGACTGGCTCTCGGAACGCAGCCCACCAAAGCCGCGGGAGGAGACAAGCCGCAGGGTGAGCGCAGCGGCCAGGTGCCCGTGGTCGGTGCCCAGCGGACAGTGGCCGCGGTCTCCCTGCCTGTTACGGTCCCCGGGTCCCGCGGGATGGGCAGTCTCTGCCTGGCGCGCAGCCGGAGGGAAGGTGCCTTTGCTGGGGAGGTCCCATACTGATGGGAAGGATGTGCGTCTCCTTGGAAACCGGGGGAGCCGGGTGCCTTTGGTTTATCGCGGGGGGTGGGGCTGTGGGGCCCCGGGGTGTTCCTCCCCTGCCTGTGGTCTGGACCCGG
Source organism: Bison bison bison (assembly GCF_000754665.1). Taxonomy (NCBI): domain Eukaryota; kingdom Metazoa; phylum Chordata; class Mammalia; order Artiodactyla; family Bovidae; genus Bison; species Bison bison. The sequence continues at coordinate 255,695 of NW_011494822.1, read as the reverse complement.
CTCAGGCAGACTGGAGCTCCTGCAGGTATGGTCGAACTTGACACCGCAGTTGAACTTGGGGAGGGCTCTCCGCTTGGTGTAATGTGTCAGGTGGTGCTGGCCCCTAGATCTCGAAGGCTCCCAGAGCTGGAGAGGGGCCCGCGTGAGCAGCATCACCCCGGTGACCCTGGGACACCCCAGGGATGCCTGCACCCCAGCCCTCCCTCTGGCCGTCAGGAGGCCCCGGCTGACTGTGCAGCTCTGCTTTCGCTTTTACCAAGGTGACTTTTCACAGATGTTCACGGGAAACCTGTTTCCTGAAGCAGGTAACCGGGGGCTGCCTTAAAGGAAGCCCCACAAGGGTTAGGAAGGGTCAGGGATGGGGTGGATCTCTCCCCTGTTGGAGGCAGCTTGGGGTCTCCTGGGGCCTGGGTTGCCCAGCCCCCACTCTGGGCTCCACTAGGCTGTGCTTTGTTGTGTTTCCTTTGGGGGCAAAAAATAAAAGTTGGAAAGCAGCTGTACTGGAGACCACTGAGGACAACATGAACCATCCCCAAGGGGCTTGGGTCTGTTGTACTGAGTTTTGCAGCCTCTTATGAAAGCCTCGAGGGCTTCCCTGATGGCTCAGTTGGTAAAGAATCCAGCTGCAATGCAGGAGACCGGGGTTCGATTCCTGTGTCGGGGAGATCCCCTGGAGAAGGGAAAGGCTACCCACTCCAGTATTCTGGCCTGGAGAATTCCAGGGACTGTATAGTCCATTGGGTTGCAAAGAGTCGGATGCGACTGAGCAACTTTCACTGTGAAAGCCTCTCCCTCAGTGCAGAGTCAGGGGTGGCCAGCTCCGGTCTCTGCCTCAGTTTCCCCGCTGTGATGTGGGGCTGATGGCAGCTTCAATCTGCCAGGTTACTGAACACTAGATCCCTAGCGCACAGCTCTCTGACGTGGCCGTGTTTACTGTCTTGTCCTGTTTTTCACTCACCTACCTTCTCCATGCTCAGAAGAGACATCCTCCAGGTTTTTTTTTTTTTTTTCCTGAGATCAGGCAAAGCTATTTTTCTCTGTGCTTTCCCCCTTGATTACAGAGTCTCCCTTCATTTTTCTGCTCTGAGCCTCCTCTCTGCTCCCCACCAAATCAGGATGGAGAAATGGCCCACAGCCCATCAATGACAAAGGCCCACAACCCATCAAGCCCTTTTATCTTCTGATCAGAAGAAGTGGGTCCTGTGTTCTGGGCTTTGAGGGGGTGAGGCGAGAGCTTCTGTTCTTCCTGGTGGCTTCTTGATCTTGTTATCAAACAGCCTCTGTCTTTCTGAAGCACTTTGAAAGAATGAAGTGTCACAAAGGCCAAAACACAACCCTGTAGCAGATGGGGTAGTGAGTCACTGATGAGCGTTCACTGCAGACCCACTGTGTGCCAGGCACGAGTGGGCACTGCAGGGTCTCCTGAATCAAAGGGTCTCTGCCTTGAGAGTCTTCACCTTTTAATTGAGGAAGAACTCAGAGTGATAGTACCAAGTGCTTAGACGATAATAATAGTACCCAGTTCTTAGAGAGCAATAATACCCAGTGTTTAGAGAGTATTAGTGCCCAGTGCTTAGAGAGTATTAGCGCCCAGTGCTTAGAGAGTACTAGTGCCCAGTACTTAGAGAGTACTAGTGCCCAGTACTTAGAGAGCAATAGCACCCAGTGTTTAGAGAGTAATAGCGCCCAGAGCTTAGAGAGCATTAGTACCCAGAGCTTAGAGAGCATTAGTGCCCAGTGCTTAGAGAGTAATAGTGCCCAGTACTTAGAGAGCAATAGTGCCCAGTGCTTAGAGAGTACTAGTGCCCAGTGCTTAGAGAGTAATAGTGCCCAGTACTTAGAAAGCAATAATACCCAGTGTTTAGAGAGTAATAGCACCCAGTGTTTAGAGAGTAATAGCGCCCAGTGCTTAGAGAGTATTAGCGCCCAGAGCTTAGAGAGCATTAGTGCCCAGTGCTTAGAGAGTAATAGTGCCCAGTACTTAGAAAGCAATAATACCCAGTGTTTAGAGAGTAATAGCACCCAGTGTTTAGAGAGTAATAGCGCCCAGTGCTTAGAGAGTAATAGCGCCCAGTGCTTAGAGAGTACTAGTGCCCAGTACTTAGAGAGCAATAGCACCCAGTGTTTAGAGAGTATTAGCGCCCAGAGCTTAGAGAGCATTAGTGCCCAGTGCTTAGAGAGTAATAGTGCCCAGTACTTAGAGAGCAATAGTGCCCAGTGCTTAGAGAGTACTAGTGCTCAGTGCTTAGAGGGTAATAGCGCCCAGTGCTTATAGCCAGAGGCAGGATGTGAGAGGAGCTCTATAGAAGTGCAGAGCAAACATCTTGGAAGCCGGGACGTGAGGACAATCAGGGAAGCCCAGTGAAGGGCGACTTTTGGAGGTGGTGGTGGGAGGACCTTCTAGGCAGGCAGATGGCTCCAAGGCGGTGGTCGGTCACGGTGCGGGACAATGTGGTCGCTGAAGCCAGAGGGGCTTTCCAGGGCTAGCTGCTGAGGGGCCGGCCTGGAGCTGCTGGTTAAGAAATGGGAAGCTGGGAAATCTGGTTTCAGCGTGCTGGTGTCCGGTCTCGGGGCCGTGATATCCCTCCGCACACGGCCACACGACTCGGCTGCTCACAGCCTTCAGCTTCAGGTCTTCAGGGCGTCTCCTCAGGGAAGTCTTTCCTCCCATCCCCAGCCAAGCCAGCAGCTCCTGGAACCAAGGGAGGACAGTCCGGGTGTTCAGCAGTTGAGGCCTGCAATGGCAGGTAGGGTGGTCATTCGAGAGAACCGGTGACGTTCTAGCAAAGACGTAGAGAAGAGGGCTTCGTTGGTGGTTCGGGGGTTAAGAATCTCCCTGCCGATGCAGGGGACACGGGCTGATCCTGGCCCGGGAAGATTCCGTATGTCAAGGGGAAGCTAAGCTCGTGTGCCACAGCGCTGAAGCCCGAGCACCCTAGAGCCTGTGCTCTGCAACACGAGGAGCCACCTCAGTGAGAAGCTTGCGCGCTGCAAGTAGGGAAAGGCTGATCGTAGCCATGAAGACCCAGCACAGCCAAAAACAAAACAAAACAAAACAAAACAAACCCGAGTCACATTATTTAAAACGAAAAGATGCAGAGAAGAAAACTCGGAAAGAGCACTTCAGGAAGAGGGCACAGCAAGTGCACAGGTCCTGAGGCAGGAGCTGTTCAGGGGCTGGTCTGTGATCAGTAGCAGTAAAAAGCTTATGGAAAGTCTGAGCGTTTTTGCTGGAGGACAAGGGGAATTGCATTAACTAGCAGACTACTCAGGCCTTCCTGGTGAGTCAGTGGTAAAGAACCCCCCTGCCGATGCAGGAGTCGCTGGTTCCATCCCTGGGCTGGGAAGATCCCCCAGAGAAGGAAATGACTACCCACTCCAGCATTCTTGCCTGGGAAATCCCACAGACAGAGGAACCTGGCAGGCTACAGTCCGTGGGGTCACAAAGAGTCGGGATAAGTGACTCAGTGATATCCGAGTGACTAGATAACAACAGCCTGTGAACTGCTCACAGGCTTCAGATAGCAGCTTCCCAGAAGGAAAATGTCTCTAAAGGCTTTTTAGGGGTTGTGTTTATTAAACTGTTGATCTCTGGTCCATTAAGAAGAGAGTTTGCCGAGATGAGTGAGGTTTCATTTGGCTGGAGTTAACTAAGGATCAGACTTGTTTTGTTTAAGAAGGTGTGTTCTGGGGACTTTGCTGGTGGTCCAGTGGTTAAGACTTCAGGTTTCCAGTGCAAGGGATAAGGATTTGATCCCTGGCCAGGGAACTAGATCCCCTGTGCTACGCTGCATGGCCAAGAAAAAAAAAGGTCTGTTGTTTCCTGGCTCCTGAGATCGGTAGAATTTTGGACCTAGCTCAGCAGAGTCTCCTTCTAAAATATTTATTGTTCTAAAAGGATTGCATAACTGAATATGCAACATGTAAATATTTGTCAAACAATCCTTCAGAAGTATTCAGAGTGTGCTCTGCTGTCTTGTAGATTTATGCTTGTTTTGTTCCCGCTGACTCGGGGACAGTTCTCCTTGTTAATTCTTCACTTCTCTCCTGAGATAAGGCCCTGACAACTCTGCAGAGAGGACTGCAACCAAAGGAAATGTTTGTGCTGTGTTCATTGTTACAGAACGGTGGTTTGAATGTCAGACAGCTCTTGAACCAAATTAGGCCCAATTCTGCTACCTTGAAAATATTGTACTCTTTCCTTTAAAAAAAAATAATTAAATTTATTCTGGTCATGCCACGTGCTTACCAGAACTTAGTTCCATGGCCAGAGATTTAACCCGGGTCCTCAGCAGTGGAAGCAGAAGCCTTAACCGCTGGACCACCAGGGAAGTCCCCCTCCTCTCTTGATGGGACTCTTATCTTACATGTTTAAGTTCCAGTTCCTCTTGCTGAAATGTTTCAAAGACTACTTCACCCATTTCCTCAGTTGGCTCAGGAATGGCTGCAGTCACCATCTGCGTGATTTTGGAGCCCAAGAAAATAAAATCTCTAACTGTTTCCATTGTTTCCCCATCTATTTGCCATGAAGTGATGGGACCGGATGCCATGATCTTAGTTTTTTGTATGTTGAGTTTTAAGCCAGCTTTTTCACTCTCCTCTTTCATCTTCATCAAGAGTCTCTTTAGTTCTTCACTTTCTGTCGTAAGAGTGGTGTCTTCTGCATATCTGAGGTTATTGATTTTTCTCCCAGCAATCTTGATTCCAGCTTGTGCTTCATCCAGCCCGGCATTTTTCATGATGTACTCTGCATATAAGTTAAATAAACAGAGTGACAATATACAGGCTTGAGATAGTCCTTTCCCAATTTGGAACCAGTCTGTTGTTCCTTGTCCAGTTCTAACCGTTGCTTCTTGACCTGCATACAGATTTCTCAGGAGGCAAGTCAGGTGGTCTGGTATTTCCATCTCTTTCAGAATTTTCCACAGTTTATTGTGATCCACACAGTCATAGGCTTTGGCATAGTCAATAAAGCAGACGTAGGTGTTTTTCTGGAATTCTCCTGCTTTTTCTATGCTCCAGCAGATGTTGGTAACTTGATCTCTGGTTCCTCTGCCTTTTCTAAAACCAGCTTGAACATCTGGAAATTCACGGTTCACGTATTGCTGAAACCTGGCTTGGAGAATTTTGAGCATTACTTTACTAGCGTGTGAGATGAGAGCAATTGTGCTGTAGTTTGAACATTCTTTGGCATTGTCTTTCTTTGGGATTGGAATGAAAACTGACCTTTTCCAGTCCTGTAGCCACTGCTGAGTTTTCCAAATTGAGTGCAGCACTTTCACAGCATCATCTTTTAGGATTTGAAATAGCTCAACTGGGATTCCATCACCTCCAGTAGCTTTGCTCATAGTGATACTTCCTAAGGCCCACTTGACTTCGCATTCCAGGATGTCTGGTTAGAGGTGAGTGATCACACCATTATGATTATCTGGGTCGTGAAGATCTTTTTTGTATAGTTCTGTGTATTCTTGCCACCTCTTCTTAATATCTTCTGCTTCTGTCTGTCCTTTTTTGTGCCTATCTTTGCATGAAATGTTCCCTTGGTATCTCTGATTTTCTTGAACAGATCTCTAGTCTTTCCCCATTCTGTTGTTTTCCTCTACTGATCCTCATTGATCACTGAGGAAGTGATATATTTTTAAAATGTTTATTTATTTGGCTGGGCTAGGTCTTAGTTGCAGCATGTAGAATCTAGTTCCCTGACCAGGAATCCAACCTGTGCTCCTTGCAGTGGAAGCACAGAGTCTAAACCGCTAGACCGCCAAGTGGGTCCCCCATTTCTTTCATTTTCTGGTTAAAAAAGGACAGGACTTCCCTGACAGTCCAGTGCTTAAGACTTCATGCTTCCACTGCAGGGGGCAAGGTTTGATCCTTGGTTGGGGAACTAAGATTTCACATACTGTGAGGTGTGGGAAAAAAACACAAAGTGGGAAAAAAAAAAAAGGACACGATTTTTTAAAGAATAATTTTAGGTTCACAGCAAAATTGAGGGGAAGGAGCAGAGATTTCCCTTATATCCTCTACTCTCCCGAGGCACATCCACCTGCCCCCATTGCCTACATCCCCCACCAGAGTGGTACGTTTGCTGTAGCTGATGAAGTTACACTGATCCATCACAATCAGCCAAACTCCACAGTTTACCTTGGTTACCCTTGGTGTTGGACACTGTATTGTTGTTTCATTTCGGTGTCATGTTCGACTCTTTTGGGACCCCATGGGCTGGATGTAGCCCGCCAGGCTTCTCTGTCCATGGGATTTCCCAGGCAAGAATACTGGAGGGGGTTGCCATTCTGTGGGTTTGGACAGATGTGTAATGACTCGTATTCACCACTGTAGTGCCATAAAGTGTCCCTTGTGTTCTTCATGTAAGTGTGTCAGTTATCTATGGCCACAGCAATGCTGCATAACAAATAACTGAAACCTCAGGGTGTACACACCAGTCACATGTTGCTGAGGGTGGCCCAGCCCAGCCCATCTCAGCCAGATAGGCTTTTAGCTGGGGGTTGGCTGCAGATGGCAGGACGGGGACGGTCTTGGCTGGGGTGGCTGGTCTCTGTCTGTGTGGTTTCTCCTCCTGCAGCAGGCTGGTCTGGGCCTGTTCTCCGAGGCAGGGGCTGAGTTGCCAGGGAGCCAGCAGAGCAAGAAAGGTTCAGCGTCAGTTCTGCTGAAGCAGGTTACAAAGCCAAGCATGAATTTACCCTCTAGTGTGAACTTGCTTTTGCTTGTAGTCGATGCTGTTCACTAACCCTCAGCATTTCTGTTTATTTAAAATGTATCTTTATTGAGGAATATTTCAGATAGGTGCCTGAGGAGAAGCTATCAAGAACCTCCCATGTCCTAACCATCCAGCCTCAGTGAGTATCAGCTCCTGAAGGCCTGTTTTAATTTTGATGGACAGGATTATATTTAATGCTGCTTTTGGTGTGTGTGTGTGTATAGGTTTCAGAAACCTAGGAGAAGCATTATCAGGGGGTCTTGAAGCCGGGATGGATTTTGGAGCTTGGTGGTCCCTATCATTTTTTAGTAGAAGAAAGTGGGGCTCAGGGAAGAGGGCCTCTAGATACGTCAGGAGAGCTGGCTTCTAGAATGACCTGGCAGCTGTTCATGGTCTGCCTTTTGACCCCTGTGAGCCTCCCCAAGGGGTTTCTGAGCCTTCCACCTTTGCCTCCTGGCTGCACTTGAGGAATGGGCTACCCAGAAATTCTGTGTGCTGATTTTATACTGTTGATTTCCTTTCCAACCTATGTTTGTAAAGGAAGACTAAGACAGAGATGTTATAAAAATCTAAAGCAGTAAGATGGTTTAGAAATTCTTTTGGAATCTCATTTATTTGCCCAACCTTCATGTCAATATGATAAGTGAGCTATTAGTTAAAACTATTTTGAATGACAACTTCTAGTAAATATGGCTACAGTATAGGGAAGGCTTTACAGTATAGGGAAAGCTTTAAGTGTGATTTAACTAATTTTAAGTTTCTAAAATTCAATTCCTCTGACCAGACCTTTAGGTCAGTAACTGATGGTTATAGGATTATTCTGATTTTCTCTTTCTTCCTGAATCCATTATGGTAATCTCTGTTTTTCTAGGAAGCTGTTCCATTTTTTTCTCCTAAATTTTAAAGATTAGTAGTATGAGCTTTTTACAGAATTCTCTTTTTAATCTCTGCTATAACATATTATATCCTGTATTTTTGCATTTTTTGCATTTAAGCTGTTTCTCTTTTGTGGTGTTGCTTAGTCACTCAGTCGCATCCGACTTTGTCTCTTCAAAAATATTTTATTGTCTTTTCAGAGAATCAACTTTTGTTCTGGATCTGTTTCCTTGTTCGCTATTTCATTAATTTCTGCTTTCCTTTTTATTATTTCCTTCCTTCAGGTTTATTCTACATATAACTTTCAAAGTATCACTTTCATTTTTCCCCACAAGTTTTGATATGTAACATTTTATTATTGTTAGGTTTTCATTTATATTAATGATTTCTTTTTTTTGACCTAGCAGTTATTTAGAATGGTATTTAATTTTTTAAGTATATATTGTTAGGCTTTATATAAAATAACCTTTGAAGCCTGATTCAGAGACTATGGTCTGCGTGATACTCTGAAAATTTTTGAGACTGACTTTATAGCCTGTTGGGCCAGTAATTCTAAATCATAATGAAAGGCGATCAGTCACGTCCGACTCTGCGACCTCATGGACTATACAGTCCATGGAATTCTCCAGGCCACAATACTGGAGTAGGTAGCCTTTCCCTTCTCCAGTGGATCTTCCCAACCCAGGGATTGAACCCAGCTCTTCCACATTGCAGGCAGATTCTTTACCAACTGAGCCACAGGGGAAGCCCAAGAACACTGGAGTGGGTAGCCTATCCCTTCTTTAGCAGATCTTCCCGACCCAGGAATCGAACTGGGGGTCTCTTGCACTGCAGGTGGATTCTTTACCAACTGAGCTATGAGGGAAGCCCCAACTATCTAAATCATAACCATGTGATATTTTATAATTTCTCCAAATTAAGTCAAAATAATTCCATATGTAAAAAATATGTAATTTCCTTTAATTAAAAGAAATAAGAGGGATGTAGAGAAGTTGTTAAACTATGTGAACAAAGGAAATATGTGAACAATGGAAATATGTTTCATTCTAGATGGTTGGGAAGTAATTCTTTTAGACAACTGGTAGAATAATGGTGTATGTGTGTGTTTATGAGTTCAGGTTTTATGATGAAGTAGGATATTAAAAATCCTTGATGTCACTCGATGTATGTGTACAAAAAGAATAGAGACTATTTTTTAATGGTATTTCTGAATTTTAAAGACAGTTGAAGGTGGCATTTACTTATTTCTACTAAGTCAGAGACACGGAAATGAAGCGAGACTTGAAATCCCGAGTGCCAGTTGGGTAGGTGGCAGAATTGGATTGGAAGAGTAGGATTTGAGAGCAATTTCCAAGTATCAGAAAAGCAGTGTATGCTTCTAAAGGCATATCGATGTCAGCTGTGAATGAGTTCAGATCCAGGGCAGGCATGTGATGGGTAGGGGGAGATGAAGGAATCAAGCATTTCCCTCTGGCTTCTGTTTCTGAAATGTAGCTGGCTCATGGGCGAGAGGTCACACCTGGTGAGGGACATCCCAGCGGAGAGAGGTGTGCAGGCCAGGGCAGGGGAGAGGCAGGACCTCTGCTCAGGGCTGGTGCCCGCCAGTGAAGGGTGTCACATTTATAGCAGCACACTTGCTGGGATAAGGAAAGACACGTGAATTCAGTTGAAAATGAAGGGCTTCCCTGGAGGCTCAGTGGTAAAGAATCCGCCTGCCAGTGCAGGAGACATGGGTTCGATCCCTGATCTGGGAAGCCCCAACATGCCTCGGGGCACCTAAGCCTGTGAGCCCCTAGGGTTGAGCCTGTTTCCTAGAGCCCATGCTCTGCAGCAAGAAGGCAGCGAGAAGCCTGTGCCCCACAACCAGAGAGGAGCTCCTGCCTGCTGCAGCTGGGGAAAAGCCCACGCAGCAGTGGAGGCCCAGCACAGCTGAAGAAATGAATAAAGGAAGGAAGGAAGATGGAGAAATTAGGCTGAGTGAAAAAAAAAAAATCTCTAAGGATTATATGCCATGTGGTTCTATTTACGTAATCTTCCCAAAGTAATGCAGTTGTAGAGATGAGACCTTCTCTTGGGCTTCCCTGGTGGCTCAGCTGGCAAAGAATCCACCTGCAATGCAGGAGACCTGGGTTTGATCCCTGGTTTGGGAAGATCCCCTGGAGAAGAGAAAAGTTACCCACTCCAGTATTGTGGCCTGGAGAATTCCATGGACTGTGTAGTTCATGGGGTCGCAAAGAGTCGGACATGACTGAGCGACTTTGACTTTCAGAGATGGAGAACAGATGGGGGGTTGCTGGGTTAGGGCTCTGCGGGGAGGAGTGGATGGTACTCTGGCTGGGGCAGGCCTGCTTCTAGATCGTGGTGGTGGTTACCCGGAGCTGCACGAGGGTTACAATGGCAGAGGACCACACACAGACACAGACACAGACACACACACACAGACACACACACACACACACACACACCAGGGACCCCTGAACAAGCTCTGTGGAATGCAGCAGTGCCCCTTTCATGATGCTCTTGCACTATAATTATGCAGATGTTGATACTGGGGAGACAGGCTGAAGGGGTGGCTTCGTGTCAGTTGACCACTATTTCAAAATCAAAAATTTAGTAGAAATGAGGGGAGGCATGCATTACCTTTTATCTGCAGCCCTACCACATGAATAGACTGGATTTTGGAAGCTAAAGCAAGATCAGATGTGGTTAATATGGGGAGATGAGACTGATGGGAATGTTGGGTGTTTGAATGTTGCTACTCAAGTGTGGTTCAATGAGGTGCTCATCTAGGGTTTTTCCCCAAATGCAGGATTGCAGGCCCTCCCTAGATGTACAGAACCAGAGTCTGCGCTCTTGGTGATGGGCATGTTCACTTGTGGGAAGAGCTATGGAACTTTATTCTGAGAGGAGAAAGCAAGTGTGGTGGCCAAAGATGGTAGCCTTAGGTCGGTCACATGACCCTGGACAAGTCACATGGTCTTCCCAGCCTCAGTTTCCTCTAGATGCTCATCTAGAAAAGGGGGTGCTTTTTATGAGGCTCACAATAACCTCATGGAAGTTCTAGGCAGAATGAATCAGTGACTTAGGCATAACAGAGGGTGCTCAGTGAGGACAGCTGTTGTTTCTGTGGGTGAATTAACCTCAAGATGGGTTTCTAGTCCTGCAGCTTCAATTTCGGCCAAGGGAAAAGGTGGGAGCAAATTAACCATCTAGCCAAAGAGGAGCGGTCAAGCCAATAGTGTGTCTGTCACTTGATAAGGGCCTGTTTGTAAATGTAAACGTTAGTTAAGAGGGTAGATCTCGGGTTATGCATTCGTACCTTGAGGACAGTGGTGGCTGGGGCCATGGGTGCAGATGAAGCAAGGTGGGAGGGGAGGGCTGGGGACTGGGACCCCATCTCGGGAGCACCTTTGACTGTGGGCGGTGGCGGTGGTGGCTTGGAGGAGAATGGACAGAGTCCAAACTCATTTCCTGTGAGTTCATGGTCATGCAGAGCCCTGGCTGGGAGCCCTGGTACATCCTGGGACTCTCAGTGCCTGACCCAGTTGTGACATTCTGCTGTGAATAAGCAGCTGCGGTGGGTTCCTGAAGTCCCCTTCCACTTCTGTTTCACCTCCTGGGCATCCCCAAGGACCTGGCCCTGCCTGCTTCTGGGCAGGAGGGTCAGGCTGCATTGCTTCCTTCTAGACCTTCCAGCCTTTGTATTTGGAAACACAATGGTCATGTGCTAAAAATAGCAGCGGTGACATAGCCGCCTGGATGGTTTTGTGGATCTGTGAGTCAGGCGTTTTTTCCTTGGTCATAGGAAATGGGTGGGTTTCTAGGAAATGAATTCTGTGTACTGTAGCCCGGGATGGTCCAACGTCTGGACCAGGGCGAGGAGTCCTGGTATCACCCAGAGACGCTCCTGCCTGCTGACCATCTTGTTTCAGAGGACCAGTTCTTTGGGGAGCCTGTGCTTCCGCAGTGCAAAGGGACATGGAGGACGCCATGAAGCAGGGGAGGGAGTGACTGATGCGTTGTTACCCACAGGCCCAACTCTGTTGAGGGGTGCTGGCACAGGCCACCTCTGAGGCCCCCAGGCTCACTCTCCATGTGCGCTGGTGGGTGGGAAGCACCCACTGGTGCTGAAGGGGGATCGGGTCTCTCCGGTCTGCCCAGAATTTCCTTGTGTTGGCATCAAGGTCCCACATCCTGGGAAACCCCTGTGCTCCTGGCCAACCGGGATGGCCCATCATCCTGCTTAGGATGTGTGTGTGTTTGTTGGGGCCACACACAAAGTGTCACCTCACAGAAGCTGAAAGGCCCACTGACCACAGAATTCCTCCTTCAGCAAAGCCTGGAAAAGCTACTTAGGAGGAAAGCTGTTTGTTAAGTTCTAGTTGGACCACAAAGAAGCGTGAGTGCCGAAGAATCGATGCTTTCAAAGTGTGGTGCTAGAGAAGACTCTTGAGAGTCCTTTGGACAGCAAGATCAGACCAGTCAGTCCTTAAAGAAATAAACCCTGAATGTTCATTGCAAGGACTGATGCTGAAGCTGAACTCCAATCCTTTGGTCGCCTGATTCTAAGAGCTTACTTACTGGAAACAACCCTGATGCTGGGAAAGATTGAAGGCAGGAGGAGAAGGGGAGGACAGAGGGTAAGATGGTTGGATGGCATCACTGACTCAATGGACATGAGTTTGAGTAAACTCCAGGAGATAGTGAAGGACAGGGAAGCTTGGTGCACTGCAGTCCATCGGATCACAAAGAGTCGGATACAACTGAGCGACTGAACAACAGTAGTATCTGGGGCACGTCCACTGAGAGGGAAGCATCTGCCTGAATGTAGTTGTTTAGACTGGGTCCTTTGATATCATGAGAGAGCTCTCAGACATGGGGGATACAGCACAGATGCATCTTCCTGGGAGGATTTTGGGAGACCAGAGAGCCCTTGATCTGTGTGGACCCAGGGCAGGAGGCCCTGGAGTGGGGTTACTCTCCACTGCTATACCTGAAAAGCAGAATAAATGCATTTCTCTAAAAAATTGAGCGACTTAATCACATAGACATATATACACTACCACGTGTAAAGTAGGCAGTCGGTGAGGGGTTGCTGAGTAACACAGGGAGCCCAGCCTGGTGCTCTGTGATGACCTAGAGGGTGGGGTGGGGAGAGAAGGGAGGCATAAGAGGGAGAGGGTACATGGATAATTATGGCTGATTTGCACTGTTGTATGGCAGAAACCAACACAACATTGTAAAGCAATTTTCCTCCAATTAGAAAATAAAATTTAAAAAATTCAGCTACTCGTCATAAAATGCACCAGGAAATCTCTGGTGAATTTGTTTTAAACAGAAATAACGATTTTAAAATATCTGGTGTAAACAAATCTAAATCCTTTGGTTTACTTAGAACGAGGTACGAGTACATGGGGGCCTTCCCTGGTGGCTCAGATGATTAAGAATCCGCCTGCAATGCAGGAGACCCGGGTTCAATCCCTGGGTCGGGATGATCCCCTGGGGAAAGGAATGGCAACACACTCCAGGATTCTTGCCTGGAGAATTTCATGGACAGAGGAGCCTGTCAGGCTACAGTCCAAGGGGTCGCAAAGGGTTGGACATGGCTGAGCAACTTTCACTCACTCACTCACAAGTGCAGTACGTTAACCTACTTCATTTGTAAAAGGCAGTGACTCACAGTGATTCTACTAATAATATCATTGGGCCCAAAAAGTACTTAAGGTACTGTTACATTATTTCTTAAAGTTACCTAAGGTTAATTGGCTTGAGGGGCCTTTGAAAATAACTGAAAACTCATCAACATTTTGTTTGCATCTGGCAAGTTCTATCTATCAATCTGCAGATGGCTTGATTTCCACGTGTTTCTTAAAAAAAATATATTTATTTTATATATATCACCTATTTGGCTGCATTGGGTCTTAGTTGTGGCACTCAGGATCATCACTGCAACATGCCAGATCTTCCGTTGCAGCGGGTGGGCGGGCTGTCTAGTCGTGGCTTGGGGGCTCAGTACTTTCAGCTTGAGGGCTTAGTTGCCCTGTGGCATGTTAGTTCCCCACCAGGGATCAAACCCGTGTCTCCTACATTGCAAGGTGGATTCTTCACCAGTGGACTACCAGGGAAATCCCGCAACATAAGTTTTAGCAAATATGTGCAGGCTCATGTTTCCTTGTCAATGACACGAGTACTTTAGAAGAGAGTCAAAGTAAGAAGAAAAGAGGGACTTTTTTCTTAAGTCACTAGCACAGGTGGTGCTAGTGGTAGAGAATCCGCCTGCCAATGCAGGAGACATCAGAGATGTGGGTTCAACCCCTGAGTCATGAAGATCCCCTGGAGGAGGGCATGGTAACCCTCTCCAGTATTCTTGCCTGGACAAACCCATGGACAGAGGAGCCTGAAGGGCTACAGTCCATGGGGTCACAAAGAGTTGGACACGACTGAGCGACTTAGCAGGCATGCAGGCAAGAAGAAATGAGACCTTTCCCAACCCCCAAATAAGTGGATATTACTGAATGTTAGCTATTAAAACCTGTTTTCATCCATTTGGGCTGCTGTGACAGAACACCCGGCCGAGTGGCTTATAAAAATCAGATATTTATTTTTCACAGCTCTGGAGGCTAGAAATTCAAGATCAGGGCCATGCAGATTCAGTATCTGGTGAGGGCTCGATTCCTGGTTCACAGACGGTCATCTTCTCTGCATCTTCACTTGACAGAGCCAGGGGAGGAGCCCTGTGGGGTCTCTTTATAAGAATACTCATCCACCTTCATGATCTAATCCCCCAAAGGCCCCACTCCTAGGACCATCACACCTGAGGGTTAGGATTTCAGAATATGAATTTTCGGGGGACACAGACATTTAAACTATAGCAAAACACATCAACTGCTGATGCATTTAAAGTGTCTTTCCACTTGCAGAAAAGGTACATAGTTTTTTTTTTTTTTTTTTGAATATTTGTGGAAATATTTGTGCAGGTCTTTTACTCAAAAAATTCCTGAGTCTGTATGTGGACCATGGGATGGGTTTACATATAGAGAATCTCCCTCTCTAAAAATAGAGAATCCTGCTTTTCTGGGATTTTAAACAGAAGTTTAGATGCGTAAAACGAAACAGTTCAAAATTAAGTGGTCAGAAGATGCCTAGAAGTAGAAAAAAAAAAATCTCAAAGGAAACTAAACCTTTGAAGCTCTACGTGATGGGAAATCCCCAAAACGCAAAATTAAAGGAAGTAATCAAAAGGAAAGTGAAGAAAATGTATTTAAAAAAAAAACAACAACAGTGTTGATATATAATTCACACAGTATACAATTCACTCATTTAAAAGTTTACAATTTAATGCTTTTTAGTATATTCACAGATGTGTGCAGGCATCACCACAGTCCCCTTTAGAACATCCATCGAGGAAAGAAACCTTGTACCCGTCAGCTGTCCCCTTCTATTCCATGTCCCCTCCAACCCTAAGCAACTAGTATCTCCTTTCAAGATCTTAATTGCAAATTTCTGGTAAATTACAGTATATGGTAAGAAATCACATTTTTTGAAAAAGTATGCAAAGCCCCAAATTTTAGCCATGTCACAGTGAGCCTTGGGCAGAGCTGTCCTTTTATTCACCTCTGCTTGCGTTTGCTGATCTGTCACTGAGGTCCTCAAAGTGTGGTCCCCGTGCAGCAGTGTCTGTGGGGACCTGGGAATTGGGAACTCTGGAGTGGGATCAGCACTGTGTTCACAGCCCTCCAGGGAGTTCTGATGTGCACTCTGGGTACTCCTTGTTGTTCAGTCGCTCAGTTGTGTCTGACACTTTGTGGCCTCATGAACTACAGCACGCCAAGCTTCCCTGTCCTTCACTGTCTCCTGGAGTTTGCTCAGACTCATGTCCATTGAGGTGATGATGACATTCAACCACCTCATTCTCTGTCACCTGCTTCTCCTCCTGCCCTCAATCTTTCCAGCATCAGGGTCTTTTCCAATGGGTCAGCTCTTTGGATCAAGTGGCCAAAGTATTGGAACTTCAGCTTCACCATCCAATGAATATTCAGGGTTGATTTCCTTTAGGACTGACTCCATCTCCTTGCTGTCCAAGGGACTCTCAAGAGTCTTCTCCAGCATCACATTTTGAAAGCATCAATTCTTCAGGGCTCAGCCTTCTTTATGGTCCAACTCTCAGATCTGTATCTGACTACTGGAAAAAAACATAGTTTTGACTATATGGACTTATATGGGGATTCTCCAGGCAAGAATACTGGAGTGGGTTGCTATGCCCTCCTCCAAGGGATCTTCCCAACCTAGGGATCACACCCAGGTCTCCCACATTGCAGGTGGATTCTTTACCATCTGAGTCACCAGGGAAACCCTGGGTACCCCTGGTGAACTGCATTTCCATCTCCATTAATGTTTCTGCCAACTCCTCCTGGAAGAGTCTGTGCTTGGGCACGGCCTCGCTGCCTGGTCTGAAGAGAGGCTGGAGGTCCGCGTCCTCAGGCTTGTCTGGCTTCCCCACCTTTTTTGCTCTTGCATCAGGGGATAATGGTTGTGTTGAGAGCAAGACCAGCCTGGTTTTGTCCTTGCCCGGGTCTCCGGGGCCGAGGACTTGGGAAGTGCTCAGTGAAGGCCGTGGATGGCTTGTCACCGCATCCCTGCCCCGCTCAGAGAAACCCCTTCCTGGGGGTACTTGGTCCCCACTTGCTCCTGCCTTGGCGGCTGTCCCTTGCCGCCTCTCATGACCTTTTCCACCTTTCCCTGTGCTAGTTCTTTCCCTTCTTCTTGCAACATCTTTGGATCTCTCTGGTCCTAAAAAAGAAAACACACACACGCACAAACTCCAAATCAAAGAAACCCATGATTCACTTGCTCGCAGGCACCTAAAATTCCTCTGCTTCTGAAAGCCAAGGGCATGTGGAGGCGGTGGGTACTTGCCCCGGTGACTGATGTCCAGCCTCGCCCCGGGGGCTGGGGGGCTGTTCCTGCACCTTCTCTGGTTGCCCCTGCCACTCAGTCTGCAGTTTCATTGTTGGGCGTCAGAAAGCATCCTTTCCTGGGTTCTGGCTTC
>NW_011494822.1:235824-238955 GCF_000754665.1 Bison bison bison | reverse complement strand
GGAGCTGGGGGGTGGGGTAGAGTGCCCATGGTGGGAGCAGCCCACTGCATGATCTTGTCTGTGGCCTGACCTGGGATGACAGTATCCGGTCCCTGAGGCTGGGATCACACCCCCCAAAGCCACCTCCTGAGACTCCTGGGTCCCCCGCACACTGCCCACTTCCAGTCTCCCCTGGACCTTCTGGTTTCTACTTCTTTGCTCTGAGGCTCTTTTAACCAGCTTGTCTCTCTTTACTCCCCGGCTGTGGTTATTTTTAAGTGTCAACGTGGTTAGGCTATTGCACCTAGTCATTTAACCACACTAGTGCTGTTCCGAGTATCTTGTGCACATGCTTAACAGCCACCATCTTCTGGCTTGAACTCAGGATGACCACTGATGATCTGGGTGGGTCTTGTCCAATCAGTTGAAAGCTTCAAGAGCAAAAACTGGGTTTCTGGGGAAAAAGAATTTCAGCCGTGAAACTGCAGCATTGGCTCCTGCCTGAGTTTCCAGCCTGCCAGCCCCCGCCATCATGTGAACCAGTTCCTTAAAATACATCTCTTTGTGTCTCTGTCCCCAATTGGTTCTGTCTCTGCAGAAGCCATTCCTTGAGAATCTTACCTGCTGGCAGAACCCCCACCCCGCCCCCAGGCTGGTCTAGCTGATGCCAGCTCTCAGCCCACGACTGCTCTCCCGAAGTCAGCCTTGCAGTCAAGATCAGCTGCAGGGTTTCTCCCGCCAACCTCCCAGCAGCTCGGACTTTCCGTGAACTCATCGTGACCCCCAGCCCCAACTTTTTGGCACTGCTTCTGTTTCCAAGCCTCTGTGAGCATATAACCGCCGCAGCCCCGGGGCTCTGTGCTTGAAAGGGTCCATGTTTGAGGTACCGCTCTGCTGTTGCTGTCCTGAAATTCTTAATGATTTTGAATCTGGGGCTCCTTATTTTCCCTTGGCATCAGGACTGCAAATTACATAGCTGACTCTGGTTGCTCCATGCTGGCTGGCTGCTCATGTTTGCAATCCAGCAGTTGACCCAGCCTCACTCATCTCTCATATACAGTCATGTTCTCAGCCCTGCACCGTCTCTGGTGACAGTGTCCCACTTTTCACTGGGGTCTCACTGCCTCTCTAATCTGGGGCTTGGAGACATCTCACCTTAACAAACGTGGTACTTCCCCGTGGGTCTCCCCACCGCATCTCACCACTTATCAGTCTGTTCTGCTACCACTGGATTTATTTTCATTTGTGTAGCTTGTGTTACAATAGCATCATCTTCAGAAGCTCTTTCTTGGACTTCTCAGGGGCTCAGTGGGTGGGAATCCGCCTGCCAATGCAGGACACATGGGTTCAATCCCTGGTCCAGGGAGATTCCCCATGACATGGGGTAGCTAAGCCCGGGCGCCTCAACTACGAAGCCCTTACTCGAGAGCCAGTGAGCCACAACTACTGAAGCCCGCGTGCCCAGAGCCCTGTGCTCTGCAGCAGGAGAAGCCACCACAACGAGAGGCCCACGCACTGCAACGAAGGTTACTAGAAGATTACTGTCCGTAACTAGAGAAAGCCCGCCTGCAGCAAAGACCCAGTGCCTCCAAGAAAAAAGGTTAAAAAATAACGAAGCAGCAGCCCTTCCTTGAAGGTTCCCCAGCAATACTTGATTTTCCACTGTTTCCTTTTGTGTCACAGAAGCAGGTGATGTGCTGTCCCCAGAATCACGGCTGATCCTTCTTCTCCCGAGAACAGACACGTTCCTCTCTACTATTGCAAGGCAATCTCAGTGCCACCTTCTCTGGGAACTCCCACCCCCCTCGCTGGGTGGCTTCTCTCTGAGGCTGGAATCTCATCACTGTTTGCAATTTGTTCATGAGATTCCTTTCTTTCTGCTGTGTTTTTTAATGATTGGTTGATATTGTTTCTCTCTACGCTTGATGAGCTCCATGAGGGGAAGTCCTTGGCCTCATTCATTCAGCTTGTGTTCTCTTGAGTCAAGCTGAGTTAGTTGCAGATAGTAGGTGGTTTGTATCTGCCTGTTGGATAAAGTTTGGCTACTGTGTCTTGCTGCCAGTTATAGAACCTTGATTTGAAAATACAGTTTCAGGTCTCACATTTAAGTTATTAATCATTTTGAATTGGTTTTTGTGGTTGGTGTAAGATAAGGGTCCAATTTCATTCTTTTGCAAGCGAACACATTCCCAGTACCATTCATTAAAGAGACTATCCTTTCTCCATTGTGTATTCTCCACTGGTGCCTTTGACTAAAATTAGTTGACCATACCTGTTTGGACTTCCCTGGTAGCTCAGCTGGTAAAGAATCTGCCTGCAATGCAGGAGACCTGGTTTGATTCCTGGGTCAGGAAGATCCACTGGAGAAGGGATAGCCTACCTACTCCAGTGTTCTTGGGCTTTCCTGGTGGCTCAGGTGGTAAAGAATCTGCTGCCATGTGGGAGACCTGGGTTCGATCCCTGGGTTGGGAAGATGCCCTGGAGGAGGGAACGGCTGCCCACTCAAGGCCTAGAGAACTTCAAGGACTGTATAGTCCATGGGGTCGCAGAGTCAGACACGACTGAGCGATTTTCACTTTGACTTTCACACATGGTTGGGTTTATTTTGGGCTTTCTATTCTGTTCCATTGATCCATGTGTCTGTTTTTGTGCCAGGATTATACTGTTTGGATTACTATTGCTTTGTAATAGAATTTGAAATCAGGAAGTGTAATGCTTTCAACTGTGTCTTCTTTATCAAGATTGAATTGGCCAGTTGGGGTCTTTTGTGGTTCCATACAAATTTTGGGATTGTTTTTCTATTTCTGTAAAAAAATGCCATTAGAATTTCGATAGGGATTTTGTTGAATCTGTATGTCACTTTGGATAGCATGGACATTTTAGCAACATTAATGCTCCTGTATCTTTCCACTTATTTGTGTCTTCTTCAATTTCTTTCACCAAAGTTTTATAGTTTTCAAGGTACAGATCTTCACCTCCTTGATTAAATGTATTCCTATGTATTTTATTCTTTTTGATCCCATTGTAAGTAGGACTGTGTTCTTGATTTCCTTTTTCGGATTGATCTTGGTTGATACAAAGAATAAACAAGTCCAGTAAAGTTATAGGATACAAAAATCTACCTGCAAAAATCAATTGCAAAGATGCAATTG
>NW_011494822.1:234397-235724 GCF_000754665.1 Bison bison bison | reverse complement strand
TGCAATTGATTTTTGCAGGTAGATTTTTGTATCCTATAACTTTACTGGACTTGTTTATTCTAACAATTTTTTTTTTTTGGTGGAGTCTTTAGGGCTTTCTCTATATAAGATCATGTTGCTGTTGTTGTTTAGTTGTGTCTGACTCATGTGTGACACCATGGACTGTAGACCCCCGGGCTCCTTTGTACATGAGATTTCCCAGGAAAGAATACTAGAGTGGGTTGCCCTTTCCTTCTCCAGGGGTTCTTCCTGACCTGGGAATCAAACCATTTGCAAACAGATAATTTTACTTGGTCCTTTCTTATTTGGATGCTTTTTATTTCTTTTTCTTGTCTGCTACTTCTGGCTAGTACTTCCAGTAGTGTCTTGAATAGATATGGTGAGAGTGGTCATCCTTGCTTTGTATCAGAAGTTAGATGAAAGACTTTTCAGTTTTACCCCATTGATTAAGATGTTAGCTATGGGTTTCTTATAAATGGCATTTATTGTATTGAGACTTCTCAACCTTGGCAGTACTGATGTTTGGGGATGCCTGATTCTTTGTTGTGGGAGCTGACCTGTGCATTGCAGGTTGGCGAGCAGCTGCCCTGGCCTCCACTCGCTAGCATACCTGTCCTGCCCCAGGGTGACAACCAAAAATGTCCCCAGACATTGCTAAATGTCCCTCTATAGGGACAGAAGGGAAAAACTACTCCCTGCTTGAAAATTACTGAAATAGAGAATAAAGGCACCAAAATTGTTTAAACTGTATGTAGACATGAGTGCTTTTTTATATGGAGAAATTCTTGAGGCTGTAGAAGGATCTAGAGTATTTGGCAAGCCTGGTTGCTCTCTCCTCCCTCTTCTCAGTGAAAGTTTTGTCAGATGCTTTTTATTTTTTAAATTAAAAAAATTTTGTTTACTTGCCAATTTTCATTATATGAAATGTGTAAGCTAGAGAATTAATTCTATATACATTTTTTTTTTTTTTTCGGTCTCACCATGTGGCTTGTGGGATCTTAGTTCTCTGAGCAGGGATTGAACCTGGGCCCTTGGCTGCAAAAGTCTGGAACCCTAACCACTGGCCCACCAGGGAATTTCCTGATTCCCTGTCAGGTGTTTTTTGGAGGGCTTTTTTTTTTTTTTTTTGGTTTTTTTAAAGTTAAAGAATTTACATGGTGACTGCAGCCACACAATTAAAAGATGCTTGCTCCTTGGAAGAAAAGTTATGACCAACCTAGACAGCATGTTAAAAAGCAGAGACATTTCTTTGCCAATTAACGTCCATCTAGTCAAAGCTTTGGTTTTTCCAGTAGTCATGTATGGATGTGAGAGTTGGACTATAAAG
>NW_011494822.1:210550-234297 GCF_000754665.1 Bison bison bison | reverse complement strand
GTCACCTGATGTGAAGAACTGACTCATTTGAAAAGACCCCGATGCTGGGAAAGATTGAAGGCAGGAGGAAAAGGGGATGACAGAGGATGAGATGGTTGGATGGCATCACCGACTCTGAGTAAACTCTGAGTCTGAGTAAACTCCAGGAGTTGGTGATGGACAGGGAGGCCTGGCGTGCTGCAGTCCATGGGGTCGCCAAGAGTCAGACACGACTGAGCGACTGAACTGAACTAAAGTGACTTAGTAGGAGATTTGTATTTACCAGCTCTTCTGAGAGCTCCTATTCCATGAGAAAGAAATCTATGAGTAGAATGCCTAGCACTTGTAAACACTTCTCAGTTTCTTATTTGGAGTGTTTGTTGTTAGAATCTTGACATTTGACTGTTATTTTCCTCTTGAAAAATACTCGTAATTGGACAAGTAGTGCTTTTAAACATGTAATACGAGGAGGTTTCCCCGGGAGGCGTGACCCATCCACTCCATATCCGCCGAGCCTGCCGATCATGATGATGACTCCGTCTTTATCCTCGAGCCAGGAGGACCTTGGAGGGCCCCACATGCTCGGTGGAGATTTAATTGCTGATGAAGCATATGAGGAGCCAGAGATGGCCATTTCACGCCTAGAGGACAGCATGTGGCACATTCTATCAGGAAAACAAGCAGACGCTGGGCAGCAGTTCCTCCTTTAAAAAGAAACATCAGGATAAAGTGTGTGCCCTGCACTGGGCACTCTTCTAGGGAACTGAGCGCTGAGTAAAGGGGAAATAACCATTCAGATGGAGCTCCCGTGCTTTTGGGCAGGAAGAGAGGTGCTTCCCTTGTGGCTCAGTCGGTGAAGAGTCTGCCTGCGATGCAGGAGACCTGGGTTCAATCCTTGGGTCCGGAAGATCCCCTGCAGAAGGAAATGGCAACCCACTCCAGTATTCTTGCCTGGAAAATCCCCATGGACAGAGGAGCCTGGTGGGTACAGTCCATGGGGTCTCAAGAGTTGGACACGACTTAGCGACTAAACCACCACCACCAGGGGTAGACCAGCAGGTCACGGGTTACACAGCTTCGGGTGGATGCTCTGGAGACAGCCTTTGAGTACAGACATTGTGGAACTGAAAATCTTCAGGCATGGGCATCTAGAGGAGGAGTGGTCCAGGCCGAGGGAGCAGCAGGAACAAAGGCTATGAGGTGGAGGACCTGAAATGTTCTGGAACAGCCAGGAGGCCAGACAGGCTAGAGCAGAATGAAGTGGTGGAGCTGCTAGGAGCAGAGATGAGAAGTGACCGATGACCTCACTCAGAGACAGACTTGGGCAACGTGTTAGAGGAGAAAAGAGTTGCTTCCACTCTGAAGTGTAAGTTTCAGTAACATCTCCCTGAAACTGGTGCTTTTTCAGGAGGACAGAGTGTTCCAGGCTAGAGCTTTATAAGGACTGGTGGTGAGCTTGCCTCTTATATTATACTTAACTAGATTGATGCTTTTTCAATATTTATGTCCCCAAATCATCAAGTATTTCACAGATGCATACGGCATTTGCAACTACTTTCCTCAAACACTGTCCTTGATTGACAAATCCCTTTTTGGGCTTGCCATCCAGTATCCTTAAGCTTTGGCTTTTAGTTTTATTTTTCTATTATTTTTTTTGGCCCAACGCAAGGCCTTCAGACTGACAGCCTTCTTGGTGTCAGAGCCTGGGCAGGAGTCCCGAGGCCCTGGAGAGCTACACATCCTGGGGCTTTGTCTTCAAGGAACCGGATCAGTGAGAAAGTGGTTTGGAAAGTTTGTCCTACGGCTCAGCGCCATGCTGAGTATTATGGTTGACCCTTGAACAATGCGGGGTTCGACCAGGGATTGCTGCAGTCCATGGGGTCGCAAAGAGTCAGACACGACTGAGGGACTGAACTGAACTGATAGCCGATGAAAGAACAATGCTGTGATAGTTTCAGGTGAGGAAGGCAGGGACTTAGCCATACATACACGTGTATCCATTCTCCTCCAAACTCCCCCGGCCTCCAGGCTGCAAGCTCTGGCTTCTCAGATCTCACTTCAGGTCTGGGTTGTCATTTCCACTCCACACAGCAAATCTGAGAATGTGATTATGTGAGTCTTTGGAGCATGAGGCTTCGCTCTTGTGAAAGGAAACCCCAAGAAAACCCCCTTAAATTAGAAAACAGTTCCTGTGAGCTTGTGGCTTCTCCGGTCGGCCTGTGGCCTGGCTGCCCAGAGGTTGTCTGCCTGAGAAGTATGGTGGGCGCCCCCTCGGAAGGGGAGTTGCTGGGTTTCCACCAGGGATTGAGGGCTCAGATGTGTGCATCAAGCACAGAGATAGTTCTGGGGCCAGAGATACAGGAAGGCACCTCTGAGCACAGCGAACCCCTCCCACCTCCTTGCTCACCTGCATGGATGGTTCCTGATGCCTTCTCAGGGTCGGGGCCTGGGCAGGAGTCCTGAGGTCTGGAGAGCTACATGTCCTCGGGCTCTGTCTTCAAGGAACAGGATCAATGAGAAAGTGGTTTGAAAAGTTTGTCCTTTGGCTCAGCGCCATGCTGAGTAGTACGGTTAACGCTTGAACAATGCTGTGTTAGCAGCTCCACCCCCTGTGCCGTCAAAAATCCGCATGCACCTGCCGTCTCTGCCTCAAAAACAAAGGAACTGATAAGTGACTCACCCAAGTGCAGGAAGATGAAACGGTCTGGACAGTCTGCACTCACACCCTAGCTGTTTTGCTTCCATATATTGTGATGTCTCATGGGACAGAAACTTTCCCCTCACCCTTACTTGATTTCAAGATCTGTAAAATGAAAATACACACTTTATGAACTGTATTTAGTATGTGTGTAAGTGGACCTGGGGCTTCCCAGATGACTTGGAAATCCCATGGACAGAGGACCCTGGGAGGCTACAGTCCATGGGGTCACAAAGAGCTGGATATGACTTAGGGACTAAACAACAACACAGCTCCAGAAAAGTGGACCTGTGCGGTTCAGACCCGTGGTGTTGGCGGGTCAGCTGTATTTCTTTTCTCCATCTTGTGACAGTGGGAATCGTGCAGCTCTGCAGGAAGGAGAAAGAGCCAGGAGGTCTTTGCTAAGTTGCTTCAGTCGTGTCCGACTCTGTGCGACCCCATAGACGGCAGCCCACCAGGCTCCTCCGTGCCTGGGATTCTCCAGGCAAGAACACTGGAGTGGGTTGCCATTTCCTTCTCCAGTGCATGAAAGTGAAAAGCAAAAGTGCAGTCGCTCAGTCATGTCCGGTCTTTAGCTGGTTGGAAATCATTGTCTGAACCTGATACACTGTGGAAACACCGTGTGTATGGGACCCTGTAACTCAGTGTGTGTATGTATGTGTGAAATGCTTTCTTATCTCTATTTTCCATCCACTTCATTACAACATTAGACCAACCGAATGGTTCTCGTTTTTTCATGCCAAGTTTTTTGGTGTGCTCTCTTAATGCATAATTGAGGAAATTGCTATTGGTCTCCTGTAGTCAGCAGATTCAAATAGGGAAGGATTTTTTTCAGTGCAAATGCAGGCCTTTTCCAATAAATTTACATCTCTCTGGACATTTATTCTTTGCTTCCTGGCTTTCAGCAGCAGTATGTGCTTGGCTCAGAGGCTGGGAAAATCTTCTGCTTGCTGGATTTCCAGGGGCACTGAAGTTGGGGGTCCCAGAAGTTTTCACTGTGGCTGATGCTTCTGATACGAGTAATTTGTGAAGGCTTTTCGGGATAGAACTTGATTTTTCCCTGGGAATGATCACACCAACCTCTGTTAACATTTGGTGCGATCTGTCAGTCTGTGTATCTGTAAAGTTGATTTATGAATACAGTTCTGGACCCTGCTTTTTTTTTTTACTTATGAGCATACCCTGAGCTCATTTCTATATTAAACTGCTTTAGAATCTTGAGTTTTCAAAACCTGTTTCTGTATACGTCATCGTTTTGTTAGTCATTTTTGGGTATTTTGGTTGTTTCTGAGATTTATGAATAATGTCCTGACGAATGGATGTCTTAGTATATTTTCTGTTGGCACTTGGAGCATTCCTTTTCAGATCAGTCTTAGAAGGTATATTATTAGTTTTATGAGTATGCGCCTTTTAAAGGCCATCTTGCTTTCTAGGAAGATTGTACTAATTTCTCCTTCCACCCACACACTATAAAACTGCCTGCCTCTTTTGCCGAGTCCTCATCATACAGCACATTGATTATCAAAACTGTTGAAATGGCTTATTGGTCTTTGCAACATTAAAAGTTGTACAAGCTTATAGTCAGATAACATAGGTAGGTAGTCAAATATGAAAATCACTGATCTAGAAGAATTAAATTTTTGATATACCTTGAGTCATTTGTTATAATACTTGTCATCTGCTTTTTTTCCTTAGCAACTTATTGAGGCTATGTTTTAATATCTGCATATACACATCATTATTTTTCATTACTGCAAGATATCTTGTTTTTTGGATAGTTTTCATTTTTAGAAAATGCGTGACTTCCTTTTTTTTTTAGAGTTCGGCATAAGAAGTGAGTCATAATTAGTCTTTGGTGCAGGATTCACAGTCAGTTTCTGTGAGTTCTGGCTCAGGCAAATACACAGGAGGGAAAGTGAGAATGAGGATAAATACATTCAACTTTTACAAAAGCAGAAAGATTAGAACTATTTTACTTAAACACATTAAGAGGTGATTTGTAGTTTGTCATTTATGGGCAGTATAGTGGTCTGCATATATCTTTGCCAATTGATCTAATTATTTTTAAGGAAATTGTTGCGTCTTGAGTTTGGAGCCACATGCTGGGTTCTATTATTTTCACAAATACTCCTGCTTCTCCCTGGAGCAGGGGTAGACTTCTCTTCCTGTGGCGTCTCACTTGGGTGTGCCTCTTGCTTTGGCAAATTCAGTGTGAGATCTGGCTTGTGTAACTCTGGTCATGATTTCTAAGACCCAGCGTATGACTTGCCATACCTTCTTTTCCCTCTGTGACGAGACCCATAGTATTGCAATCAGAGGGAGAACAATTGGGAAAGAGCCCACCTGCAGTGGACATGTCCTGTGGGAAAGTGGACTTTTGTCATCAGCCTTTGAAATTTAGGGGCTGATTGTTACTGCCATACAACCTACTTATCCTGACTGACTGGCTGTAATACATGGTAATTGATCACCTTCAGAAGAGTGAGCCTGCTTGCCAGTTACAAGAGTGCCTTTTCTTCCATTTACCAAAGCTAGTTATGTTCACTCTTTTTAATCTCTTCTAACTCATGGTCAGAAAATGATAACTCACTTTAATATGTGTGTCTTTGATGACTACTGAGGTCAAACATCTCTTTCTTTTACTTCTTTATATCCTTTGCTTTTTTGTTGTTGTTAATCTGTCTTTTCTTCCTGAGTTCTAAGAACTTTAAAAATATGCTAAAAGTATTATTCTTTGTCGACCATATGTTCCACATTGCTTTTCCAGTTTGGGTTTATTTTCTAAATCTTATTTGGGGCTTGCAGAATTTTTTGAATTTATGGCTTGATATCTTTTGTCAGTTTTGAAAAATTTTCTGCCACAGTCGTGTCAAATATTGTTTTGTCTCCGATTCTCCTTTTCTCCCCCATTCTGTGACACCACATTCCAATATACTAGAACTTTCTACCCTGATCCATTTTTTTCCTCCTTATCTTTTCCATCCTTCCCCCCGCGCCTCCCCCCCCACAACTGTCTGGGCATCTCTGGTTAACTCATCTTCCAGTTCACTAACTCCCTCTTTACTTTAATCTACTTCTTCATTCCTGTTAAAATTCTTAGTTTTAGTTACTATATACTTTATTTCTAAAATTTTTTGTTATTCTTTACAGATTCTCTGCTAAAATTTTGTTTGTCATTGTGTTCTGTTATATATGGGCTTCCCTGGTGGCTCAGAGGTTAAAGCGTCTGCCTGCAGTGCAGGAGACCTGGGTTCAGTCCCTGGGTTGGGAACATCCCCTGGAGAAGGAAATGGCAACCCACTCCAGCATTCTTGCCTGGAGAATCCCATGGGCGGAGGAGCCTGGTGGGCTACAGTCTGTTACATGTGAATTACAGCCTCATACCTTCAATACACAGCTCTTAGAGAGGTTTTCTGTTGTCTGTTTTTCTTGGTCCTTTCGCCTGATACTTCTGGTAATTTTTTTTAACGTTAGGTACTGTAAGTGAAAAATTGAAGTAGCTCTAGGTGGTGTCGTCTTTCTCCGGAGAAGATTTAATTTGCTTCTGGCAGCTAGAGTGGGACAGATGATAATAGGCTGTGTAGGTCTCTGTAAGGTCTGGTCTGTCTCTGGCTTGCCTTTCTTGTGGGCCTAGCCCATCAGGCTTCCTAAGAGAACATGGAATGTTCAACAGGCCTGTCACCCTTGGGAGGCCATGGACTCCAATGGCATCGCCTTAATCCCTGAGACGGTGGTTTATCGTCTGCTTCACACCTTTGGTCATCGCTGCTGTTCTCTGCTTGGTTTCTCAGCCTCTCAGCTTTTGTTGTTGTGTAGATGCTGAGTTGTATCTGACCCTTCGTGACCCTATGGACTTGTAGCCCACCAGGTTCCTCTGTCCATGGGATTTCCAGACAAGAACACTGGAGTGGGTTTCCATTTCCTTCCTCAGGCGATCTTTCTGACCCAGGGATCAAACCCACATCTCCTGCATTGGCAGGTGGATTCTTTACCACTGAGCCACCAGGGAAGCCCCTCTCTGCCTGTATGAATCAGCAAATACCATGACAGGGACAGATATGAGAGTGGAAGCTTATCTCAGAGCTTTCACCTTCTTTCTGGGATGTCAGGCCCACAGGTCGCAGTTGTCTTGGAAGTCTGATGCCTCCAGATAGATTTAAAAACAAGTTATTCCCTCTTACTCATTGTTTTCAGTGGGAGAATGAATCTCTTGAAGCAGGGTTGTCATGGCTGGAATGGAAAGTTCTATCATTTGCCTTTTACTTTCTTTAGACTGTTTTGCTGAGAAGGAATAGATTTCTGTTTAGTCAGATTTCTCTTTTTCTTTATGGTTTCTGGCTTTGCTATCATGCTTCAAATGCTTTTTTAAAGCAATTTTGTAGAAATAGTTATCTAAATTTTCTCCAAGCGTTTTTATGGTTGTATATTATTTAATGACTCACTTTGGCATAAGACATGAGGTAAAGATCCAACCTTATCTTTTCCCATATGGCCAGGGCATTTGTCCAACACCATTAATTGAGTAATCCATCTTCTACGAATGTCTGAAATGCAATTTTTTTTGTTAAGTATGTGGTGTCTCATTAATATTTTAATTTGCTAACTAGTATTTTTTTTTTAATTTTTCTGTTCTTTATCCACTTAAAATGTTGTGCTTTTGGTATATTTATATTGATATTTAATACATTTGTGCTTCTCAGTTGCTCAGTCATGTCTGACTCATTGTGACCCTGTGGACTGTAGCCCACCAGGCTCCTCTGTCCATGGAATTTTTCAGGCAATGATACTAGAGCAAGTTGCTAATTCTTATTCCAGGGATCTTCCCAACCTAGGGATCGAACTTGCCTCTCTTGCATCTTCTGCATTGGCAGGTGGATTCTTTACTGCTGTGTCATCTGGAAAGCCCCCATACTACATTTGATCTTAGCCAAAAGGCCAAGAAATAATGTTTGTATGATTACTTAAATAATCCTGCGTTAACTTGGTTGGTATTTTAAAATTTCCTTTTAATCTTCCTTATAATTCTTTCTGTAAATGAAAGTTGTTTTTGTGTACAATAAAACTTTTGTCTTTTATTTGTTATTTTATTCATTGTTATGCTATTGAACAGAGAAGGCAATGGCACCCCACTCCAGTACTCTTGCCTGGAAAATCCCATGGATGGAGGAGCCTGGTGGGCTGCAGTCCATGGGGTCGCTGAGTCAGACATGACTGAGTGACTTCACTTTCACTTTTCACTTTCAGGCATTGGAGAAGGAAATGGCAACCCACTCCAGCGTTCTTGCCTGGAGAATCCCAGGGATGGGGGAGCCTGGTGGGCTGCTGTCTATGGGGTCGCACAGAGTCAGACATGACTGCAGCCACTTAGCAGCAGCAGCAGCAGCAGCAGCAGCATGCTATTGAAAGCTTTCCTGTCTCATCAGTTAACATTATAGAATATAAATGTGTCTGTCTATATTTCTTTTTGCTCTTAATTTTTTAGTCCTTTTAATCTGTGTCTTGATACATGGAATGTGTGTTTCCTGCTTAATAATCAATTTTTTCAACGATGTTGGTTAAATAACCTATCCATTGTCCAGATTCTTCCTTAAATACACCTTGACCTTTGTTAACAAGGATCTTATTTTGGGCCATCTGCTTAGTTTTTACCATTTAAGATCCTTTGTTTTTCATTCTTAGTACTTTGCTCTCCTCTTCCCATTAAAAACACTGAGCTATACTTGACATATAAGACTATATTAGTTTCAAGTGTACAAAATAAAAATTAAATATTTTTATATACAGTCATCTTTCTGTATCCATGGGTTTTGAATCTTCAGATTTACATCCATGGATCAAAAATATTTGGAAAAAGAAATTCCAGAAAGTTCCAAAAAGCAAAACTTGATCTTGTTGCCAGGTGGCACCCATTTATATAGCGTTTACATTGTGTTTATAGCTATTTACATAGCATTTACATTGTGTTAGGTATTAGAGGGAATCTAGAGATGATTTGAAGTGTAAGGATGATGTGTGTGGGTTGTATGCAACACTGTCATTTCATATAAGGGAATTGAGACTCTGCTGATTTTAGTAACTGTGGGTGTCTGGGAACTGATTCCCTGTGGATACTGAGGGACGACTGTATTGTGAAATGACCACCACGGTAAGTCCAGTTAACATCCATCACCACACATAAGCACGATACTTTTTTTTCCCTTCTGATGATACAGTGTGTAAGATCTTCTCTCTCAACAACTTTAGAACAAAAAAATAGAACGTTGTTCGCTCTAGTCACCATGCCGTACGTTACATCTTCATGGCGCATCTGTGTCTTAACTGGACGTTTGTGTCTTTTGATCTCCTTCCTCCTTTTTTTTGTTAAAATCGCACACACATACACAGTGGAAAAGAGGATCTTACTTACACATGCGCTTGTGTGAACAGCTTCGGCTGCTCACCCCAGACCCTTCCCCCTTCCGCCTGCTTCCCAGACCTGATAACCATCCCCCTTCCATTTCTTCTGGTGGCCACGCCCTGTTGATGGACAGCTTGCTCGTAATGGGCGTTTTGATTGACCCATTTGGGACAATACTATTGACTGCCTGCAGCAAAGGTGGCGTTTTTGCTGACCCACAGCTCTCTTTCTCTAGGGGCTTCTCTAGTGGCTCAGAGGTAGAGAATCCGCCTGCCAGTGAAGGAGACGTGGGTTCCATCTCTGGATTGGGAAGATCCCTGGAGAAGGAAATGCCAACCTACTCCCATATTCTTGCCTGGAAAATCCCATGGACAGAGAAACCTGGAGGGCTACAGTCCATGGGGTCACAAAAGAGTCAGACACGATTGAGCAACTAAACAGCAACTCCCCTTTCTCTCCCTTCTTTACAATCACACACACACACCCATCATCTTTTATATTTACGGTTCTAATACCTTTGTTTTCTGTGTCCTCAGCCCATTGAGAGTGATGCTCTCAGCTTGAAAGGCCTGGGGCCCATCCTTCCTGTGGCGGCCCCCACAGACATTCCCCCAGCGGAGCCCAGGTTGTGCCTGGACCAGCCCTTGTGGTTCTCCTCAGGACTGTAAGACATACCTCAGCAACCACTGTCAGGAAGCTTTGAAAAAGCAAGTTTTATTACTTCCAGGACCTGTTGGGCACAGGGTGTGCCTGGGCCCACATGGTGGGGGGCGGGGTGCAGGTGGGGAGAGAGAGAGATGACCACCTGGGGTTGTGCTTCGTTGGCAGGGCAAGGGCCAGGGTTTCTCACGTTCACTCTTTTTTGGTGAATTTAAAACAAAAGAGTGGGAATGAAAGTGTAGGAAGGAAGGCGCCCATCTGGATAGATGGGCTGCTATTTAAGTCCCCTAAAGCTTTCTAAACAGAACATCATGTGGGGGACTTCCAGCCTCTCTTTGTAGTTGAATTGTTGGCCGTGTGTTTATCTGAGATGGATATCTCTGAAATATTAATGAATGTCTCAGCAATCCTGGAGACCTGGGTTCGATACCTGGGTTGAGAAGATCCCCTGGAGAAGGGAATGGCAACCCACTCCAGTATTCTTGCCTGGAGAATCCCATGGACAGAGGAGCCTGGTGGCCTATATAGTCCATGGGGTCTCAAAGGGTCAGACACGACTGAGCGACTAACACACACATGGCAGTCTAAAGCTTGAGGTCAGGCACTTACGTTACAAATCAGGAAAGCTAGTTGTGGACTTCCCTGGAGGTCCAGTGGTTAAGACTACATGCTTCCAAGGCAGTGGGCACAGGTTCGAACCCTGGTCAAGCTAACTGTCCAGAACCTACGCACATATTTTACTTCAACCTTCCTCTTTTGCTTCAGCTCTAGTCAGTATTTCTGGACTTCTTCTCCTTTAAGGAAGGTCATTCCTGACCTTTCTGACCTCCTCTGCCCACACCACCTCTCTCTGTGTCCTGACAAGATTAATAACATTTTTTTCCCCTCTGACTGTAATTATTCTTATGTACACCTTGACTTCATCTGTTGACTGAGTCTAATGGTTGGAGACAAGTAACATTTATCTCACTGTTATAACATTATATAATGTAGCTCTTGTTAACTGAAGATTGAAGTGTGTTCAGACCACCTTTCCTTTTCTAGGCAATAACCCATTTAAAAATGGCATATATTTTTTTATGCTATATTTCTTTTCATTTGTTTTTTGTAGAGCTTTAGCTATTAACCCATTATGTTCTTAAAAAAAAAAACCAAAAGGCTGGTCTTAGCTATTATAGCTGTACTGTTGAAATTTGAGTGTAGCAAAGGACTTCCTTTTCTCTGGATGTCATTTGAGATAATGAAACTTTGCACATGGGAAATCTCTGAACCTTCCATTCAGTGTGGCCGTGAACCTACAATTCCTCTATTTTTATTTTTCATTTTATTCTTACATTATTATTTTTTGGTCGTGCCGCATAGCCTATGAGATTTTAGTTCCCCGACCAGGGATTGAACCCCGGCTGTTGTCAGTGAGAGTGCAGAGTCCTAATCACTGGACCGCTAGGGAATTCCCTAAAACTGCTCTACAGAATAAAATCTACTGAAACAACAATAGGGACAAAATGTTGCAGGGGTGTGTTTGGAGTATTTGATCAACTTTCAGGCTGCTGATTTTGGAAGGACCCCAGGCATGTGTCATTCTTAAGTAAGAGACCGGAAGCCAGAATGGATTACATAAGGCAGGAGAGCATCTTAGCCGTCTGTTAGTCTGTGAATTGCATGTGCGTGACATGCTGTGGCAGCATCTTCCTGTGGGTAGATAATTCTTGGGAGTGTAAAATTCTCCTTAACAGGGAACCAGGAACTTGGAACAGTGAGTGAGCTGCAAGCTGGTGGGCTCCACTCAGAACTCATGTTCTAGGGAACCATAAACTCGCTCTTCGTGTGGATTGATACACTTCGATGGTGTCAGTGGCCCAGGTGGTGGGTTTTCTTTGCATTCAGCCACTCTGAAGGAGCAGCATTTGTATCACCTACAATCTATTTGCAGGTTATTCTTTCTGTTCATTTCCATAACCAGCTGTTTTTTCCATTTGTTAAAAGTTGAGGTTACCGGTAGCAGGAGGAATCAAAAAGTTAAGCAAATTACCAGGCATGTTGAGTGTTTTACTGCCCGGCCTGGTTGGATCTTATTTTTGCAAATGCACCAAGCGATGCTTGCCTCTACCACAAAGGTGTCTCAATCCAGACTCAAGTTGACAGCGGGTTTGTGCGTCCTCCGCTGACCCTAGGAGAGGATCCCTCCTGCCTCTCCCAGTCCCTGGTGGCCCTGGGCATTTTTGGCTGGTGGCTCCATCATTCCAGCCTCTGCCCTCATCTTCACATGGCCTCCCCTGCCATGCCTCTGCCTCTCAAATCTCCAGGATGACCTCACCAGGATGACCTGGTGGTCAGTGGTTAGGACTTCACCTTACAATGCAGAGGGTGTGGGTTTGATCCTTGGTTGGGGAGCTGAGACCCCATATACCTCGAGGCCAAAATACCAAAAAAAAAAAAAAGCAAGATTCTTGACCTAATTCTATCTGCAAAGACTCTGTTTCCTAATGAGAGCATGTCCACAGGCACCAGGGGTTAGGACTTGCGTATATCTTTTTTGGGGGGGATATATCTTTTGAGGGGGACTCAGTGGGTAGGTGAGGAAGAGAGGTCATGGCTCAGATGTCTGAGGGGAAGGAGACGTCTCAGAAGAGGGCTCTGGGGGGCGGGGTGTGCTAAGGGTGGGGGTGTCTTGACAATCCCCCCAGAGATGAATGAGATGCTGCCTTCTGGGCTCATCCCTGTGTCCCACCTGGATGTTTTGTCCCATTTGTTTCTCACCGCCACCATCCAGATGATTATGATGCTGGAACTCTGGCCATTGTTCATTTTTTCCCTTCTTGCTGGATGGGCGGGCATGAGGTCGGAACCGAGGGTGGAGATGGTGGAAGATGCTGGGGTGTGGAAGGTCCCGAGTTCTGATCCTTGGTACAAAGGACACTGTACTCACTGACTCACGGGAGACTCTAGGGTGACCCTGTTTGCTGGGAGGGATTGGGGGCAGGAGGAGAAGGGGACGACACAGGATGAGATGGCTGGATGGCATCACTGACTCGATGGACATGAGTCTGAGTGAACTCCGGGAGATGGTGATGGACAGGGAGGCCTGGTGTGCTGCTATTCATGGGGTGGCAAAGAGTCGGACACGACTGAGCGACTGAACTGAACTGAACTGGGGAACATACTGGTTTTGGCATGCGTCAGGCCAACTGTTCCCTGGAAGGAAAAAAACAAACCCAAAGAAGCCAACGAAACGATTCCACAGGGAGTTCCCTGGTGGTCTATCGGGTAAGAGTCTGCCTTGCAATGCGGGGGATGTGAGTTTGATCCCTGGCCAGGGAACTAAGATTCCACATTCCTCAGGGCAATGAAACCTGTCCTGCAATGAAAGATCCTGTGTAACGTAATGAAGATCCTGTGTGTTGCAACTAAGACCTACACAGCCAAACAATAAATAAATGTTAAAAAAAACCAAACAAACAGCTCCACATGCAAAGACCCAACACAGCCAAATAATACATAAATATTTTAAAAAACAAACGACTCCACATGCGTCCATTCCCTTTGAAATTAACTAGACTTTGTGTTCCATACCATGAACCTCTGATTCAAGTTGAATGTCTCTCGTGTGTCCCTGCGAGGCTTCCTTTAACTGGCAGCAGATTTCTGGGCCTTGATTTGTTTACCGAGAGTCCTGAATGCTCTTGATGTGTTTCTTTTCTGGGCAGATAACGGATATTTTCTTAGGGCCCCGAGTCAGAAGCCAGCTCCCTCTCCTCTCATTCTCCCTGCCCCCCCATGCCTGTGACCTCATCGCTCTGGGGCTGGCTTCCCACGGCCTCGGTGGAGTCCCATCTACCCCGGCCACTCAGAACGAAAGGGAAAGTGTCAGTCGCTCAGTCCTGTCTGACTCTGTGACCCGTGGACCTCAGCCCGCCAGGCTCCTCTGTCCGTGGAATTCTCCAGGCAAGAATATGGAGTGGGTTGCCATTGCCTCCTCCAGAGTGACTCAGGAGGTTTCTCAGCCCTGGTCCGGTTTTTCCTTCATCACACCCTTCCCAGCGCTATCAATGCCTTTCGGCTTTTTAACCAGGCTTCGTGGGAATAATTGTTTCTTGAGACATACTTACAGTAGAGTGCATAATAGATTCTTCTTGGGCAGCTGGGTGATTTTTGACACATTCTTGCTCTTGTGCAATCATGCCCCCAGCTCTGGTTAAAGAGCATTTGCTTCACTGTGGTAAGTTTCCTCTTATTCCCTCCTACCCAGGCCCGCCCTTCAGATTTCTTTCGCCATGGGCTAGTCTAACCAGCCTGGGGGCGGCCGTGGAGTCAGAGTGTGTACTTCTTCCAGGTGAGACAGAATGGCTTTGAGATCTACCCCGGTTGTGTGCGGGCTTCCCAGGAGGCACAGTGCTAAAGAACCCGCCTCCCAGTGCAGGAGACGCAGAAGATGTGGGTTCGATCCCAGGATTGGGAAGACCCTGGAGAAGAAAGCGGCAACCGACTCCAGAATTCTTGCCTGGAAAATCCCATGGACAGAGGAGCCTGGCGGGCTCAGTCCATGAGGTCACAAAGAGTTGGACATGACTGAGCATGCACACACACACACACACACACGTATGGGTATCCTCAAGCTGCTTTCTTTTCTTTTTTCATTTTCAACAGCTCTATTGAAGTATCATTCATAGTCCATATAATTTGTCCACTTAAGCTATAGAACTAAATTTTTTTGGCATATTCCATTATGAAAAATTTTAATGTGTAAAGAATATAACATAAAACCCCATTTTTAATGACTGTAACCAGCTTTCAGTTCAATGGCATGAATTGCATTCACAATCTTGTTCAGTTGTCACTGCTAGCTGTTTCCAAGATTTGGTCATCACCCCAAGCAGAAACTCTGTAACCTTGGCAACAACTCCCCTTGCCCTCCTCCGCCTGGTTCTAGTAGCCTCTAGTCTACTTTCTGCTCTGTGCATTTGCCTAATCTAGATATTTCACACACACGGACTCATGCAACATTCACCCTTGCACGTCTGGCTTTTTTGACGTAGCACAGTGTCTTTAAGGTTCGCCATGTTGTAGCAGGGGTTAGAATTTCATCACTTAATTTAAAGGAATAGTAGTCTATTGGGTGGATGGAGCACATTTTGCTTATTCATTCATCTGTTAATGGACTCTTGGGTTTGTCCTGACTTTTGGCTACTATGAATAATCCTGTTATGAACATGGGTATACAAATATCTGTTTGAGTCCCTGCTTGAAATCCCTTTGGGCGTTTACCCAGGTGTGGAACTGCCAGATCATATGATACTTCTATGTTTAGCCTTCTGAGTAATGCCCCGGCTGTTTTCCATAGTGCCTGCACTATTTTACATTCCTATCAGCTGTGCCCACGGATTCCAGTTTCTCCATGGCCTTCCCTGTGGAGAAATTGCGCTTGGTAATCTCTGCTTGTTGTTGTTTTATTTTTATTTGTAACCAATCTGGTAGGCTTCTAAGATGTAGCCTGGTATGGGCAGTATGGAATCTCATTGTGGTTCTGGCCATTTGTGTATCTTTGGCTAAGTTGTCTTTTATGACATATAGTTTGCACACGGAGAAACACAAAACTCTTAAGGGTATGGGTCCATAAATTTTGACAGATGAATATAAGCATATAAATATCATCCAGATCAATATATATGATGTTTCCATTAACCGGGAAATTTCTCCCATATAATCACCCCCTTCACTGTTTTTTTATCACCATAGATCAATTTTGTCTGTCCTTGGATTTCATTAAATGGAAACAAATAGCAATGTACTTTTTTGTGTTTGGCTTATTTCATATCACGTAGTGAGTTTGAGTGGAGAAGGCAATGGCACCCCGCTCCAGTACTCTTGCCTGGAAAATCCCATGGGTGGAGGAGCCTGGTAGGCTACAGTCCATGGGGTCGAGGAGAGTTGGACACGACTGAGTGACTTCACTTTCACTTTTCACTTTCATGCATTGGAGAAGGAAATGGCAACCCACTCCAGTGTTCTTGCCTGGAGAATCCCAGGGACGGGGGAGCCTGGTGGGCTGCCGTCTACGGGGTCTCACAGAGTCAGACACGACTGACGAGACTTAGCAGCAGCAGTGAGTTTGAGATCTATTGGTATTGTTGCCTGTATCAGAATTTAGTTTTGGTTGCTGAGTGGTGTTTCTAAGCTTGACTATAAGACAGTGTGCTTATCCAGTCTCTATCTCTCTTTTTATAACAGCTCTTTATTTTATTTATTTATTTTGGGTGCACCATGTAGCATGTGGAATCTTAGTTCCCTGACCAGGGATTGAACTCAGGCCCCCTGCATTGGGAGCATGGAGTCTTAACCACTGGACTGCCAGGAAGTCCCTGCTGAATGAATGTTTGGATTGTTTTCGATTTAAAGCGTCCCT
Organism: Bison bison bison; assembly: GCF_000754665.1. Lineage (NCBI taxonomy): Eukaryota > Metazoa > Chordata > Mammalia > Artiodactyla > Bovidae > Bison > Bison bison. The sequence continues at coordinate 218,160 of NW_011494822.1, read as the reverse complement.
AAACATTGGAGAGGGAAGTGCAACCCACTGCAGTATTCTTGCCTGGAAAATCCCATGGACAGAGGACCCTGGCAGGCTGCAGTCTGTAGGGTCACAAATAGTCAGACATGACTTAGCAACTGAGCATGCAAACATTCTTGTACACCTTTTTGTGTGGACATAGACTTTATTTCTTTTGGGACTATGCCTGTGAGTGGAATTGCTGGATCAGAAGGCAGACATGTGGTGTGTTTTATTAGAAACTGCCAGTTTCCCCATATGGTTGTCCCATTCAACACTCCCACCTGCTGGGCGCCCCATACCCTCACCAGCATTGGGTGTTGTCAATCTTTTTAATTTTAGTCGTTTTGGTGGGTGTATGGTGGTATCTCAGTGGGGTTTTAATTTGCATTTCCATGATGACTAATGATATCAAGAACCTTCATATTTGGAAAAGGTTACAATTTAAATTTTTGAGTTAAAAAAAAAAATCAAGTTACAAGACATTAATGAACACCTGGAGAACAGACATCCCTAAGCCCAGAATGTTCTGTTGAAGCTGTCCGCCCTGACAGCTATGAGTCAGACAGACAGATGTCAGTTTCCATTACATCTTAAATCACAAAGGAGTAAAGGGCGAGCGGGGAGGGCACAGATTTAACGAATATTTTGGAAATAAACAGCAGAAAACGGGGAGGAGCTCCCCTTTCACCACCCCCCACCCCCCCACCTGGCCTCCCATTTGAGAGGCAGGATTTTAGAAGGAAAATCTGCTCATGACACACCCTGCCTCAGACCGTGAGTGGTTCTCCGCTAGTGCTTTGGGCACAATTCAGATTCCTTAGCTCCTGTCAACACTCAGGACTTGGAGAGCTGTCTCCTCCTCTGTAGGCAGCCGGGTGAATCTGCTTGTGAGTTTCCTGATTCCCCACGAGCTGTCAGTCCCCAACCTTTGCTCATCTGACACTCGGACCACCATCTCCATCCTCCCTAGGACCCTGGGACTCCTGCCTTTGTTTGGCTGACCAGGCCCAGCCATGTGGGTGCCAGTCCTTCCCCCGGTCTGGAAGTGTTTCCAGTCTTCTGTCCCCTGGGGCCAGGCTGGTCTTCATTGTAGACTCTCTTGTCTCTTCCTCCAGACTGAATTTCCTAAGGGGGGCAGGCTGTCTGATTCCAAAGTTCGTCTTTGTCTTCTCAATACCACCCCGCCCAGGTACCCGCAGAGGTTACTAGCTTGTTGGATGGTGACCAGTGCTCATGGTTGGGGGAGAGAGAGTTCTGGAAGCAGCGTGATCCTCCTCTCCTGGGATCCTGCCTTCCACGGCGCTTGTTCTGTTTCATGCACTGTAGGGCTAACAGTCAATCTATCAGGCAGATACAGACCGCAGAGCCTTGCTATCTCACATTCTCTCTGTGGTCCCTCTGTCCTAGCCCAGGGATGCAATTTGCCAAAGGATGACCCAGGGTGAAGGATCAGAGAGCAGGTGGCAGACAACCAATCAGGGGGTCATTTAAGGAAGTGCTGTCGGCACCTGGGCCAGGACTAGGCGAGAATTTGATACGCATATGATGGGAACTGGACATGACGAGAAAGTGGATGCACCTCCCAGAACCAGTCGGAATGCAAATTAACAGGGAAAGCAAGCTGAGCTCTGTTTCTGGGATCTGGGAGAAGTCTGTACCGTAGGCTCCCAGGTATAGCGATAGCAGCCATCATTCTTCCGAGAGCCCCAGCCTGTGCCCTGGGGGCTTCACATCTTTTGTCCTTTGGACCAGCCATGGTCTTGTGAAATGCAGGTTCTGACCCATTAGGTCTGGGCCGGGGCCCAAGGATCTGCGTTCCTAACAAGCTCTCAGGTGATACTGCTGCTGCTGCTGGTACAAGAACCCTCGCTTTGAGTGGCCAGGGTCCAACCTGAACCAATCAGAACACAATAGGTGGACTGGGGGAATAATTACCAGGTTGTTTATTCTTCATGCATTGGATTGGATTGTCCTAATCCCAGGTGGTGCTAATGGTAAAGAACCTGCCTGCCAATGCAGGAGACATAAGAGACGCAGATTCGATTCCTAGGTTGGGAAGTCCCCTGGAGGAGGGCACGGCAACCCACTCCAGTATTCTTGCCTGGAGAACCCCATGGACATAGGAACCTGGTGTGCTACGGTCCATAGGGTTGCAAAAGTCTGACAAAACTTAAGTGACTTAGTACTTAGCACAATTTATATCACTTTCTATGTGACCCAAACCCGTGTTTGTGCATCACAGACCTAATATTTGTGAAAAAGTGGCCTTGAAAAAAGTCGTAGAGTTTTATTATCACAAGTAGAACATGCCATTGTCAGAGCTTACAGCAGAGCAGCTGGAGTGAGAGGCACTTAGCTGAGTAAGTTAAACATCAACAAGGGTTTCAGTTCTTTGAGGTCAACATAATGGACAGCTTGGATTTCTTTCTTGAGACCTCATGGGGTGTTTTTGTAAGAGATGCATAAAGCTGATCATGATGTACAGATCCTGAAAGGTCCAGTTGGTTTTTCCTGTATCGATTGCTTACTCGATGGTAAAGTTATGTAAACTCTCCCCAATTCCTTCCAGAAAAGGAATAAGTAGCAGTTTTATCTTGCTTCTCCAGTTTCTTCCTGGTCTATGAATTTGCCACCGACTGTAAGCAGGAGATTGGGAAGCTTTATCAGAACTTTTCTTCCTTAAAAATTTAAAATTTTCTGATTATTAAATAGAAGGAAAGTCATAATAGGAAAACATGGGACTTTTTTACTACAGAAAAGTATAAAGAAAAAGAAGTCACCTGTATGTCACCATCCAGAATCTACTGAATTCTTGCTGCCACTTTTTTTGCATTATTGATACATAATTTTACAGACTAGTTTATTAAAGCATATATTTTCATTTTATAGTATGATTTCAGTCTTCCTTCATAACTGAAATTAATCTTTATATAACCTCATTTTTATTATTTGATCACATACAAGATTATGTAATAAAAATGTTCTTCAACTTTTTTAAATTTCTAAAGGAAAAAGTTTTTGAAAAAAAGGGAAAAAATGGCATTGTTTTCATGCGTTCTGAGAGTGTAATGAGTTTTAAGCCCCAAAGGGGAAATATTCTTAGCTGGTTTGTAGCATTAACGTATGTCTCTGTAACCGGCATAATATTTAGTAGCTCTCAATAGTTATTAATGAAATACTAGTACATTTTATTTAATTATGTATTTCTTTGTAGAAGCATATGTCAACCTGAATCTAAGGATCCAGTTCTTAGGATGAATTTGTTAACATATGTGAGGGCTTCAGAAGACTGTGATCGGATTTTGAAGTCTATCCTTAGGGCTTGCTGGTGTTTGGATTACTTACCTAATGCTGCCTGACATTGTAACTGAAAGTAGGTTCCAGCTGCTCACTACTCAAAAGCCAATAAAGAGGCCAAGTTGGTAGACAGGAAACGGACGTCTGTCCAAAGGTCGACTCCCCGCACCCCGTCAATAGTCAGGGGGCTAGAGCTCTTGTATGCAGAGGGAGGGGCTCCATGCAGAAACAGCACAGTCAGCTCTGACAGTCATGGTGAAATTGGGCATCGGTGGTCTGACCAGCGTCATGTTGGTTGTTTCGGGTGCAGTTAATCTTCAGTTCCGGGGTCCTTTTCTCCCAGTTTCTTTGAGGCCAATTCTCAGAACTGTGGCAGCTTACGTCATGGCTACAGACTGGTCACCATGCAGTTAACTTCTCCACCTGGTGGGGGTTTCAGTATCTACAAGACAGCCCACAGGAGGTAGCTCAGAATGTTATCTGTAGCCCGTGAGGAGGAAAGAGCCTTGACTACGCTTGATGATCAAACTATTTTTATGTGGTCCCCTTTGCCTGTTTTTCTCTGTTTCTGCCTGTTCCCATTTCTCTGATTAAACTTACTCTTTGGCCAAAGTTTTTCCATAGACAAAAGGAATGCAGAGGGCATGAGAGACAAGGACCATAGGGTCCTTCTCTGTTTCAACATCACCCCCAAATACAGTGACTTGAAAGACATTAGGGGCTTCCCTGATAGCTCAGTTGGTAAAGAATCTGCATGAAATGCCGGAGACCCCAGTTTGACTCCTGGGTCGGGAATATCCACTGGAGAAGAGATAGGCTACCCACTCCAGTATTTTTGGGCTTCCCTTGTGACTCAGCTGGTAAAGAATCCACCTGCAATGCCGGTGACTTGGGTTCGATCCCTGGGTTGGGAAGATCCCCCGGAGAAGGGAAAGTCTACCCACTCCAGTATTCTGGCCTGGAGAATTCCGTGGACTGTATAGTCCACGGGGTTGCAAAGAGTCGGACATGACTGAGCGACTTTCACTTAAAAAGATAATTAGCATTTATTTTTGTTCACAGTTTCCAAAACTCAGGAGTTCAAGGGCACCTTGGCTGGGCAGTTTTGACCCAAGATCTCGCATGAGATTGATATCAGATGTTGGCTGGGGCTGTAAGATCTGAAGGGGTGAGTGGGGCTGGAGGGCTACGACCCTGGTGTGTGTTCAGGTGAGGGGGCAGCCCACCCTGATGTGAACTCTTTCTCATTGAGAAGGTCAGTTTCTGCTCCTTTTTGTCTTCCGTATTTTTGCTCTTTCTGTTCTCTTTAAAGATCTCTGTTGAGCTTTGTATACCCATCATAAAAATTCCAAGCTTAAGTTCACATAGATTAAATAAATAAATGGTGAGAGGAACATGTTATTATTGACAGTCATTGCCTTCAGGTCAACTGTTTGCAGGTGTGGCTTTCCAATACTGAATGCTTGTAAGAAGATTGTCTTAAAACCAGATATTATTGAGAAAATTAAACAAGCTTCTGGGGTATATAGCCTTTGGAATAGGAGTTGTTTTGTCAAAAGTTTTCACTTTCCTCTCAGGTTCAAAGGATTTGTTAACAAAATAAGCCACTCGTTGTATACAAATAAATACTACGAATATTTATTAGAGAATTATCTAGCATGCTTTCAATCTACTAACATTAAAAGAAAAGAGACCTATAAAGAGCAGAGAATATATCGCCAGATTGGGTTTTGACCAACAGTTCTGGGAAGTTCCATGTCTCTGCACATCTGGAGTTCCAATTGGGAAAGGGTCCCAGGTAGCACGTCCACTCCGTGGGTGAGACTTCAAAGACTGCAGTTTGGGGTTCCCATTTGTAATTCCACAACAGAAATGCAAACTGATATCGTCATCAATCTGTGACTAAATTGCAAGCCTGGTTTCCTGTGAATGCTGTTTGTTTTGTCTTGTAAAACTTGGGATGTTACTAAGCCTGGGGCTTGGTTGGCCAGGTCTCCTCCAGGGGCTCAACAATCTCAAGATTTCTCTCCCATCTTATCTACAGCGCTGCAAGTCCTGTACTCCCAGCTGGCAGGCAGTCACAGTCACCCACCGTCAGGGCAGTGTCCAGGCAGGTTAGAAGCAAGGTCAGAGGCCTGCTCTGCTTTGTCTCTAAGCCTAAGCGAGACCATTCATTTAATTTCCCTAATAGGAGTATATACACAAATTAAAAGTATTTGGAGTATTAAAAGTATCTGTATGTATGTATTTGGAGATATATATATATATATATGCATACGTGTGTGTGCTAAGTTGCTTCTGTTGTGTCTGACTCTTTGCAACCCCATGGACTGTAGCCCACCAGACTCCTCTGTCCATGGGATTCTCCAGGCAAGAAGACTGGAGTCGGTTGTCATTCCCTCCTCCAGGGGATCTTCTGACCCAGGGATTGAACCTGGGTCTCCAGCATTGCAGGCATATTCTTTACCATTTGAGCCACCAGGGTGGCTTCCTATATACATTTTATATATAATTAATTGGATTTGAACAAGAGACTATATGTAATTGAACAAAGTAGTTTCCAAAAATCACTAACAATCTAAGATTATAAATCCAAACAAGTGGTTTGCATTGATAATAAAATTCACATTTTATGCAAAATTAGTCTACAGGGAAGTTGTTTTGAATTATAACAATCTTGAATTTATCCATTTCTAATCTGAAGATAGAGGCTTCCTTGGCAGCTCAGTTGTAAAAATCCACCTGCCAGTGCAGGAGACCTGGGTTCAATCCCCGGATCAGGAAGATCCCCTGGAGAAGGAACCGGCAACCCACTCCAGTTGCCTGGAGAACACCATGGACAGAGGAACCTGGCAAGCTCAGTCCAGGGAGTTCCAAAGAGTCGGACATGACTTAGTGGTTAAACAAAAACAACAAATCTAGAGGTAAGCCCTGCTGCTGAGAGAATTCTCCTGCTATAATTTTCTATGTTTTGTGTTTAGTAATATTTGTTTTATTTCTTTATTTAAAACAATTTATTAAGCATCTCTTTATTTAAAGCAGATGAGTGAAAATTAAGTATCACCTATAACCTCACTGCCAATATCATTTTCTTTGTATAATGAGAAAATGAGTGTGCCTCAAAAGGACATTGAAACAGATTTCAAATACAAAATACAGCCTCGAAGGCTCCTCTTTGCCTGTTTGTACTGAAGGTGACCAGTTAAATTTCTTCTATCCTCTTTCAGAAAAGTAAAAGATCTTTTACTAACAGTGTCATTGCAGGCACCATGCACACATTTTAGAAGTTCACTCCAAAAGAGGTTATGTCATACAACGCTGTCCCTTGGTATCCAAGGGTTAATTGGTTCCAGGACACTACCTCCCTCATTACCAAAATCCAAGGATGCTCAAGTCCCTTAAATAAAATGATGTATTATTTGCTTATAACCAATACAATTCTCCTATGTACTTTTAAATCACCTCTAGATTATGTATAATGTCTAATTCAATGTAAATGCTATGTAAATAGTTGACAAAACATAGCTATTCAAGTTTTGCTTTTGGAGCTTTCTGGAATTTTTTTTTCCCCCAAGTATTTTCCATCTGAAGTTTGTTGAATCCAGGGAGGTGGAATCGTGGATATGTAGGGCTGATTGTTCACTGTTCCTACCTGTGGTTCTTCTTTTTTTACTTACTGCTACCCTGTGAAGCTCTTTCCACATCAGCACGTGCTTTTTTGCCTCCTATTGGGGTCAACAAGTACCCCACAGTGTGTCTTCCATGTATATTTGGGTGGTTTTCAGGTTTTTGCAGGTATAGATCTCTTGATGTACTTTTGATGTCCCTAAGAAGAAGCACAAGCTGGAATCAAGATTGCCGGGAGAAATATCAATAACCTCAGATATGCAGATGACACCACCCTTATGGCATAAAGTGAAGAGAAACTAAAAAGCCTCTTGATGAAAGTGAAAGTGGAGAGTGAAAAAGTTGGCTTAAAGCTCAACATTCAGAAAACGAAGATCATGGCATCTGGTCCCATCACTTCATGGGAAATAGATAGGGAAACAGTGGAAACAGTGTCAGACTTTATTTTGGGGGGCTCCAAAATCACTGCAGATGGTGATTGCAGCCATGAAATTAAAAGATGCTTACTCCTTGGAAGGAAAGTTATGACCAACCTAGATAGCATATTCAAAAGCAGAGACATTACTTTGCCAACAAAACTCCGTCTAGTCAAGGCTATGGTTTTTCCAGTGGTCATGTATGGATGTGAGAGTTGGACTGTGAAGAAAGCTGAGCGCCAAAGAATTGAAGCTTTTGAACTGTGG
>NW_011494822.1:193704-210450 GCF_000754665.1 Bison bison bison | reverse complement strand
TCTAGTCAAGGCTATGGTTTTTCCAGTGGTCATGTATGGATGTGAGAGTTGGACTGTGAAGAAAGCTGAGCGCCAAAGAATTGAAGCTTTTGAACTGTGGTGTTGGAGAAGACTCTTGAGAATCCCTTGGACTGCAAGGAGATCCAACCAATCCATTCTGAAGATCAGCCCTGAGATTTCTTTGGAAGGAATGATGCTAAAGCTGAAACTGCAGTACTTTGGCCACCTCATGCGAAGAGTTGAGTCATTGGAAAAGACTTTGATGCTGGGAGGGATTGGGGGCAGGAGGAGAAGGGGACGACAGAGGATGAGGTGGCTGGATGGCATCACCGACTCGACGCACGTGAGTTTGGGTGAACTCCGGGAGTTGGTGATGGACAGGGAGGCCTGGCGTGCTGCTATTCATGGGGTCGCAGAGAGTCAGACATGACTGAGCGACTGAACTGAACTGAACTGAAGGTGAATCCTTGCAGTGGAATTCTGGGAACTGCTTTCGTTTTCTTTGCTTTTGGATGTTGCTTTCATATCTATATTATCCAGCCTCAGATCTGGCTGTGCCAGCCTAGGGTGATGCTTACCACACTAAAGGCAATTGTCTTCTTTGAGGTCTTCCCAAGACCTTGAGTCATTTCCTTACTTAAAGGTGGAAGTAAGATAAAAAGCCCAGAGCTCATGACACCTCATGTCAGTGCTGCAGTTCAAAGTTGAGTTCTTGTCCTGGTGGGAGATTCTGACACATCTCAGGGGTGTTTCATTCATTCAGAAAGTGTTCATTCAGTGTCTTGTAGATACCGGGCACGGGGGGAAAGGTTAAAAAAGCTCCATGATGAGCTCTCCGTTTTGAGTTCATCTTCCAGTAAGGAGTGGAGTGTGCGGGGAAGTCCAATGAGAGCATCAGAAAATAGGCAGTTAAAGGGTTTGACCCAGGATGTGTAGGAGAATCTGATGAGTGACAGGTGGGCTGAGTGATGAAGGCTGGCAGGTCTGCAAAGGTTTGAGGCAAGAAACTGAGGGAGGCATAGTTACAAGGCATGACCCTGGGGAGAACCCAACCAGGGGGCTCAGTTCAGAAGCCTATGCTCTGGCACTAAATGGTATTCATGGAACAGTGATTTCCAGGCTGGTGTGCTGGCCTTGTGTAAGATGTTTTTGGAATATGTGGCATGACATCGTTACCAAATTTTCATTTTTCATGCCAGGAAAGAAATTAAAAAGCTAATAATAAATTGCCTATCCCTGTTATTTTATAAAGGAAAGTACATTTTATGGCCAATTAAGTAGTAAAGACATAATCTTAAAGGACAATTCTTCCCAAGGAAAAAATAGTGACTATTGGCACGTTTATAAATACATACTACTATGTTGTAGATGGTAACTGTTGACACATTTATAGATATGCATATGTGGTTGTTGTTCAGTCGTTAGTCATGTTTTACTCTTTGCAACCCCATGGACTGCAACACACCAGGCTTCCCTGACCTTCTCTATCTCCTGGAGTTTGCTCAAACTCATGTCCATTGAGTCGGTGATGCCATCCCGCCATCTCATCCTCTGCTGCCCTCTTAGTTTGCCTTCAAACACTTAGGTCTCATCAGCTACATTAACAAAAGCTGATATTTTGTCATAATTGTTTCAAATTTCTGCCAGGAATCAACAGGCCAGGGGACTTCCCTGGTGGTGCAGTGGCTAAGACTCCAGGTTCCCAATGCGAGGGGCCTGGGTTCGATCCCTGGTCAGGAAACTAGATCCCTTGTAGGTGTTTGTTATATTTCTGTTTTAGTTTGCTCGGTGTTGGAATTTTTGCCACGGGGTTGGTGGTAGCCAGTGCGAACAGGTGGTCAGGTGCTGTGTCTGGTTCTGTCTGGTTCCCCAGGGTCAAGCTGATCCCTGGCACAATCAGCCCTCAGGAAGCGTTTGTTACAGGAGCTGTGCAAAGCCTGCGGGGTTCCTTACTGTGATGGGCTGCTGAGAATGCTGAGGCCACATCCTGCAGTGGGAAAACCCCTGGAGATCTGCCTGATGGCCAGTGGTCACCCCCATGCCCCACTCCCCCTGCACCAGACCTGGACATGCCCTTTTCCCTTCCTCCAGACTTGTAATAGCACTCCACAGAGACTAATCCAGCTCAAGTGCGTTTACAGGGAAACTGATGTCATAGCATGTAAATTGCATGCAAATCTGAATGCCTGGGGAGTCGAGAGGAAGCTTGCTGCCTGTGCTTAGTGGTTGACTTCATTCAGCAGCCCTGGCTCAGTCGCCAAGGGTTTGCCTTCCCAGCACCATTTCATAAAGAAGAATTTAAGACCTGCAGTGATGGGCTTCTCCGCAAGCTGTGTGTGTGTGTGTGTGTGTGTGTGTGTGTGTGTGAGTGTATTCCCCACACGACAGAGGGCACCCTCTCTCACAATCATTCCAGACTGTGCTCAGTCACTAAGTCGTGTCCTACTCTGTGACCCCATAAACTATAGCCCGTCAGGCTGCTCTGTCCATGGGATTCTCCAGGCAAGAATACTGCAGTGGTTTGCCATTTCCTCCTCCAGGGGATCTTCCCGACCCAAGGATTGAACCCACGTCTCCTGTGTCTCTTGCCTTGGCTTTACCACAGAGCCATCTGGGAAGCCCCATTCCAGGTTAGGCCCATGTAAGGGATTCCTGTCTGCAGAGCTGACCTTATAGCCTCTTTATACCCATCATTTCTTTCTATAATATGTTGAAATAATGAGCTAATGTCATGGGAAATTAGAATTATTAAGCCCTTTATAAGATACCCCTTTCCTTCGGAATCTTGTTGGGAGAAGAGCTTAACAAGATGGTTAGAAGGTGTTTTCAAAAGACTTTCAGAATGGAGAATGCAAGTCAGCCTTCTTGCACGATTTGTGTATCCACATCACTGAGCCAGGCTGAACCACAAAGCCAGTCCCTCATGGGGACCTTGTCTCTCTTACAACACTGTATTTGCTGTAACCAAGTAGTATAATTTATTTTCAACATGGATCTCCACCTTCATCCTCCAGTGGAATATATTCTTTTCTTAGGCCTTGATACTAATTTGCATTGTCTTTCAAGTTAACAGAGGAAAACTTTGCTGCAGTTTTTTAGTGCTAGAAGGCCAGCCCAGCAGCTGTTTTATGATGTTTGTCTGACAGATTTTCAGGCTCACGGACAGCCTTTCTCTGAGGTTATGGGCTTTACTGCTCACCTGCCATCTGTCCCCTGACTGCATCAGCTATCCCAGCTATAAACATGGCTCCAGGGACCTGGTAACAGGTCTCAGAGTGCAATGTCCTGTCACACGTATCAGCAAATGTGGGTTTTGTTTTTGTTTTGTGTGCAGTTTTGTTGTTGTTTTGACTGCACCTCGTGGCTTACAGGATCTTAGTTCCCCAATCAGGGATCGAACCTGGGCCCCAGCAGTGAAAGCACCGAGTCCTAGCCATTGGACTGCCAGGGAATTCCTGCCAATGTTTCACGAGATACATGAAGCCTAACCCACACTGACAAAGTAATAGTTTCGATGAGAGTTATTTAAGTCTGCAAGTTCAGGCTGTTGATTAAAAAAAAAAAAAAATCACCACCTGAAAGTTGAGAGTTGTGTTTTATTTGGTGGGAATTTATAGGACTTTAAGCCTGGCAGAGAGCATCTCAAGGAACCCTCGGGGAGGAGCCAGGTTATGTAGAAGTTTTGCAACAAAGGACAAAGTCTGAACAGCAGAAGATTATTGTTAATTAAAGAAAACCAGATAACCCGAAGTATGGAATTTAGTGCTTTTCTATGTATGGGAAGATGCAAGAGTCTGGGCGCCCTGAGATCATTCCTTTGATAGGCACCTCAGCTGTCTGGGGCCAGTGTCCTGACTTTTCACATCCTGAGTTTCCTTGGGGCTCACCATAGGGAGTGGCTACAGTCTGATGGCTGCTAGATGGCAGGTGTTCTTTCCTGGCTGAGTTCCCCCTGGGTTCACCAACTTGCTGTCCCTGGTGGCTGCAATCATTGGTGACTCTGCCGTCCTTGTTTACTGATATGGCAGGAAATATTCCTGTTCTCAAGGCAACGTTACTGTAATAGCTGCTGGGCTCCTTTGATGTTGTTTACTTCACTAAGTCTCCTCCGACTCTTTGTGACCCCACGGACTGTAGCCCACCAGGTTCCTCTGTCTATGGGATTTTTCAGGCAAAAATACTGGAGTGGGTTGCCATTTCTTTCTCCAGGGGATCTTTTTGACTCAGGGATTGGACCTATGTCTCCTGCATTGGCAGGCAGATTCTTTACCACTGGCGCTACCATTGGAAGCCCTCACCAATGAAAGTGATGGTGCAAAGTTCAAATCCATTTGCCGTCTAAAAAGAAACTGTTTACCAAAGTTCTAGTACTAGTTTATGTATTCAACAAGGATATATCAGCCTAGCTGTGTTCTTGGGGCCAGGGACCTGGCAGTGACCATCCTGGAATTAACTTTCTTGTCGTGATGCTTAATCATAAATGAGATTATTGAAACAATGCCCAACACATTTTACCTAACAAATCATGCCCACGATAGTGGTCATGCATGGTCGCCTTTTAGAAATATATCTTGAAGAGCCGACTCACTGGAAAGGACCCTGATGCTGGGAAAGATTGAAGGCAAAAGGAGAAGAGGGTGGCAGAGGAGGACATCTGTTAGATAGCATCACTGACTCAATTAGACACGAATTTCAGCAGACTCTGGAAGATAGTGAAGGACAGGGAAACCTGGTATGCTGCAGTCCATGGGGTCGCAAAGATTCGAACACGACTTAGTGGCTGAACAATGACAAACATCCTTAGAGGACCAGAATCCTGAATTTCTTTCATAAGGTCACATAAACTTTTCCCTGCTCCTATTGGTGGTATTATTATGGAGAAAGGAATTTTATAGAAATAAAAAATTTTCGATTAACTGACGTTTACTATCTTTCTTCTGAACTTTGAAGAATTGCACTATGAATGGTGAAATGTTTTCTTACAATTGGAAATGGGCAACGTCCCCTTTCTTCTGTATTATCAGGGGAATTACTCCGTTACGGTGCCATATGGCTGTGGGGTTTGCATGTGCATTTTGGTGCCTCAGTCTCTCCCCTCGCTGTTTGTGAGCTCCGGTTTCTCCTGCCCACTGCCCCCCCTCCCCTCTTCACAGATGGTTCTCTCTCTCTTTTCTTAGTTGTTTACAGTTGTTGCGATAAAACTGTATTTCCTTATGAGACTTATTAATGTAAATACTGTTTGCTTTCTTGTTTTTCATTGTGAATTAAAATCATGTAAGTTCCTCATGAATATGGCTTTGTTTTAGAGGATTCTAATTGTACCAAAGGGTTTCCCTGGTGGTTGAGTGGTAAAGAATCTGCCTGCCAGTGCGGGAGACATGGGTTCAATCCCTGAAATCAGGAAGATCCCCTGGAGAAGGAAATGGCAACCTACTCCAGTATTCTTGCCTGGGAGATCTCCATGGACAGAGGAGCCTGGCAAGCATGGTGTCATCCATGGGATGGCAGAGAGTCCAACTTGACTTAGCAACTGAACAACCAGTGACTGAACAACCGCAACAATTATACCGAAACCGTGAAAAGAGAAATGAGTTCTCTGAAATGTTCCATCCCCAGTGACCTTGTATTCATCAGGGGTCTCCAGAGAGCTAGAACCAGAAGAGAGTGTGTGTATCTACAGATATATAGAGATACACATACTTAGATGTGTGTGCTCAGTCGCTCAGTCATGTCTGACTCTTTGTGACCCTGTGGACAGACTGTAACCTGCCAGGCTCCTCTGTACATAAATACACACATGTTGATTTAGAGAGATATAGCCATATAGGTGATGAGATTTATCCATAGCTGTCCATTTATGTCTGTATTTCTATATATGAGGGAGGGATAGAGAGATTTATTTCAAGGAATTGGTTCCCACAATTATGGAAGCTTGGGTAAGCCAAAATCTGCAGGTTAACTGGCAGGCTGGAGACTCGGGAGAATTGTAGTTTAGGTCCAAAGGCAGTCTGCTAGCAGAATTCCTTCTTGTTTGGGGGAGATCAGTCTTTTTCTATTCAGGCCCACAACTGATTGGATGAGGCCCACCCACATCATGGAGGTTCAGTTCAGTTCAGTTCAGTCGCTCAGTCGTGTCCGACCCCATGGACTGAAGCATGCCAGGCCTCCCTGTCCATCACCAACTCCTGGAGTTTACCCAAACTCATGTCCATCACGTTGGTGATGCCATCCAACCATCTCATCCTCTGTCATCCCCTTCTCCTCCTGCCCTCAATCTTTCCCAGCATCAGGGTCTTTTCCAGTGAGTCAGTTCTTTGCATCAGGTGGCCAAAGTATTGGAGTTTCAGCTTCAGCATGAGTCCTTCCAATGACTATTCAGGACTGCTTTCCTTTGGGGTGGACTGGTTGGATCTCCTTGCTGTCCAAGGGACTCTCAAGAGTCTTCACCATTTAGCATCTACTGATTTAAATGTTAATCTCATCCAAAAAATGCTTTCACAGAAATATTTAGAATAATGTTTGATGAAATATCTGAGTACACATAAAATTAACTCTCTTCCATTCCCCTTTTATCTTGGTGTAATCCTTCTAAGTGTTTTGTGTCCATTTTCATGTGTGTGTGTGTATGTGTGTGTGTTGAGAGGTTTAACACATTTAGAGGATGATCTTTTTTCTCTCCCTCCCCCTTAGTCTGTTAATATAATAAATGATGTTGTTAGAAAATGTCAGACACTCAGTCGTGTCAGATTTGCAACACCATGGACTGCAGCCCTCCAAGCTCCTCTGTCCATGAGACTCTCCAGGCCAGCATACTGGAGTGAGTTGCCATGCCCTCCTCCAGGGGATCTTCCCAACACAGGGATCGAACCCAGGTCTCCTGCATTGCAGACAGGTTCTTTACTGTCTGAGCCACCCAAGGAAGCTAGTGTTATACATCCTTTCTTTATTTTTTTTCTTTTAAAATTTTTTTGATGTGGACAATTTTTTAAAAACCTTTATTGAATTTGTTAAAATTTTGCTTCTGTTTTATGTTTTGGTTTTTTGTCTATGAGGCATTAGCTCCCTGACCAGGGATTGAACCTGCAGTCTGTCCATTGGAAGGTGAAGTCTTAACCATGAGACTGCCAGGGAAGTACCTATATCATCCCTTCTTCCTGCAAGGAATGGGGTTTTGGTTTGTTTATCTTTGTTTTTTGATGTACAGATGCTTACAGTTTTTAAGCAAAAACAGTTTGACATTTTGGTTGTTGTTGCTCAGTCTTTTTCACTGTATGTGGGCTTTGAAAATTAGGGCTGTACTTTGAGGACCTCGAGTTTCTAGCTGATCTCCATATGGGGGCTTCCACTTGTAGGTAGCTTACTTTTATTTTACTCTAATAACATTTTATTCTCATAAATGCTTTGCTTGTAATTTAAAAAATAAACTATCTGTGGCTTCAGAGAACCACGTGCCAAGTGGGCTTCTGTGGATTCAGCAGGGGGACAGTACTTTCCTTTGCAACAAGTCCTTTGTTGAATGGTGTTGGGAGGCCACGGTCTGGGGTTGCCACTGTACCTCTCCTTCTAGCTTCCTGTAAGGGGTACCAAGATGCTCCAGACAAAACAGAGTTTGTGTGTGTGTATTAGTTGCTCAGTTGTGTCCGACTGTTTGGGACCCCATGGACTGTAGCTCAGCAGGCTCCTCTGTCCATGGAATTCTCCAGGCAAGAATATTGGAGTAGGTAGCGATTCCCTTCTCCAGGGGATCTTCCCAACACAGGGATTGAACCTGGGTCTCGTGCATTGCAGGCAGATTCTTTACCATCTGAGCTACCAGGGAAGCCCCCCAAAGAGTTTAAGTTATAGCTAAATGCTAGTTTTAAAAATGCAAATGTCAGATATTTGGGACAGATTCCCAGAAAATAGGAGAAAAAGGCAATGATTTTTTGTTGTTGCTTTGGGTTTGTTTTAAAATAATTGTATTTGTTTTTGACCGTGCAGAGTCTTCTTGCTGTGCAGGCTTTTTCCTGTTGCGGTGAGCGGGGGCTGCTCTCCAGTTGTGGTCCGCAGCCTTCTCACTGCAGTGACTTCTCTTGTTGTGAAGCACGGGCTCTGGCATCCACAGGCTTCAACAGTTGCCCACCTGGGCTCTAGAGCACGGGCCTGATAGTTGCTCCGTGGTGAGCGGGATCTTCCTGGACCAGGGATCAAACCCGTGTCTCCTGCATTGGCAGGCAGATTCTGTACTTCTGAGCCACCAGGGAAGTCCCAGCTAATGATTTTTAATATTGTGGAAGTTTCTGTGGAGACTAGAGCTACTACTTCTGTGTTCAGCACCATTTTATCCTGAGCCCTTATATTTCGTTATCTGTGTTTTTTTCTGATAATCTTCACTTCTGACTTAAGGTTATGCTAAGAGTTCCAAGGCCATTCTCAGGAGGGGCCTATGTACATTTGGGGAAGGCTTACCTTAAGGGCTGGAAGGGTCGTGATTCTAGAAAAGACCCTTCTTGTTGGGGTAGAAGAGTGGGGGTGAGGATGATTCGAAAGAATCAAGAACTTCAGGAACCCTGGGGAGCATTTCTCTATTCATTACTTGCCAAAAGAAATTCTTCCTTTTAATATGGAATTCTTTTTTTTTTTTTCCTTTTGGCCACACCACCACATGGCTTCTGGGATCTTAGTTCCCAGACTAGGGATTGAACCTGAGCCCTCCCCAGTGAAAGTGTGGCTTCTTAACCACTGGACCGCCAGAGAACTCCCCGAATCTTACCTAAGCGTTGGATGGCAGGATTAGCAAAGGCAGATGTCCTTTCAGATGTTTCTGAAGCACAGGTTTGCAATATATATTTTAAAAAAAAAACAAACTTTCAAAATAACTCTTTCCTTTAATCCAGAAATACTACTTCTAAGAATGTCTCTTGAGGAAAATAAGAAATGATATGCACACAGCCTCAGCTCTAGGAATTTTCATGGCAGGTTTGACTCATAATAGTGAAAAATGGGAAACAATCTCAAGAGTCCAAGAGTAGAAATCCATTAAATTACTAAGATTCTGCCATATGTATAATGTCCCACAGCCGCTGGAAATGTTGACACACAGGTACTTTTGTTACTGTGTATTTCTGACAAACATACAGCAAATAGTCTTGTGTTTTGGTTTACATTTTTTTTTTTAAGTATGTGTGTGATTGTGTGTCTGGACTGAAAACTTTTTTTTTCTAATCTATATTTTTGGATTTTTTTTTTCCTGTGGTTAATCTGAACTTCTTATGGAATTATATAAAAAGGAAGTGGCTATATTTTGTACAACATGCCTCATTTGTAAGTCAGGAGGAGATTGTAGAATATTTGAGAAATACTATCATCCAAAGAAGTTCAAGGGGAGTCTCACGTCTTCTGGGCCATTGCAGAGAGTCGACAGGTTAACTGGTGGGATGGAGGTGTTGGTAGCAGTGAACTCTGGTTATCAGAGACACAGAAAGCTTGTAAGTTAGAGCCTGGCTGGGCTGACTCCATGCTCCTTTCTCCTTTAAATTAAATTATTGTGAAATATTTCATCCTATAGATAGAATGACCTGTTTCAAAGAATGCATAAGCAAGAAGGAATGAAATAGCCTTTACTGTAGTCACAGAATTATACAGCTCATTTGGCTGCAGTATGAATGTCAGCATTAAAGAATCAATAGTGTTCTTTAAAACTTCAAAAATTGTAATGCTTGACATTTAGTATAGTATATTGGGAGAGCAACTTGGAGCCTTATTGAAATAAGCAGGGGGGTTGCTCACCTCTTCTCCTCATTCCATGAAAAAATACATTCTTATTAAAAATCTGGTACAAATAACAATTACTGAAGCCCGAGGGCCCTAGAGCAGGTGCTCCACAACAAGGGAAGCCCCTGCAGTGAACTCCCCGCCCACCGCCACTAGAGAGGGGTCCCCGCCCACCGCCACTAGAGATGAGTCCCCGCCCACCACCGCTAGAGAAAGCCTGTGTGCATCAGCAAAGACCCAGTGTAGAAAAAAAAAAAAAATCTGGTAAAAAGAGCTGGGCCACCTGGGATTGTCCTAAACTTCAGCTTTGCATCCCCAAGCGCTGGTGGGTGCGGCTGGCAAGGCTCAGTCACCTGCTCATTCACTCCTGATTTCTAACTCTGGGGTTTATTTTGGGATCTCACTGAATCCTTTGTTGCAAAGTGCCTTGATCACCTTTGGCCGCTGTAAGGAAACATCATAAAATAGGTTTTTGTGACCCCACGGACCATACCATCCATGAAATTCCCCAGGCCAGAATATTGGAATGGGTAGCCTTTCCCTTCTCCAGGCGATCTTCCCAACCCAGGGATCGAACCCACGTCTCCCGCATTTCAGGCAGATTCCTTACCAGCTGAGCCACAAGGGAAGCCCGACAACAGGAAGCTTAACAACAGGAATTTATTTCTCAGGGTTCTGGAGGCTAGAAATCTGTGGTCAGGGTGCCGGCACGTGGGGCTTTTGTCCTGATCCTGGTGCACAGTGACCACCTGCATTTTCGTCTGTCCAGCATCTGCAGGAGTCCCTTGTGGGGTCTTTTTTTCTCATGCCAAGCATGTGGATTTCTCTGACACCAAATCCATGTTGTTTTTCTACACCAGTTCTCCAGTTCTCCAACCTCAGCAGGGTGTCCAACAGTCCAATTCAATTCTGACACTGTCTAGAGTCAGTGGGGATCCGTGGGTTCAGGGCTCAGTCCCACAAGGCCGCCCCCACCTCAGATGCAAGTCGCAAGAATCAGGGGCCTCCTTCTGACTGACTGGCTATAAATTTAGGGGTTCCCACAGCCCTTCCTCGGGTTCAGTAATTTGTGAGAATGACTCACACAACTTGAGAAAGTGCTTTAAGTCCCACTGCGTGTGTGCTCAGTTGCTCAGTTGTGTCTGACTCTGTGCGACCCCATGGACTGTAGCCCGCCAGGCTCCTCTGTCCATGGGATTTCCCAGGCAAGCATACTGGAGTGGGTTGCCATGTCCTCCTCCAGGGGATCTTCCTGACCCAGGGACCAAACGTGATTCTCTTGTATCGGCAGGTGGATTCGTTACCACTGAGTCACCAGGGAAGCCCCTTAAGTCCTATTACTGCTTTATTATAAAGGCTGCAACTTGGGAACAGAAGCACAGATGGAAGAAAAGCACCAGGTGTGGGGGCAGGGTTGTGGGACTTCCTTACCCTCTCTAGGAGCTCCCCCTCCCAGCACCGCGAAGTGTTCACCAATGCAGAAGCTCTCTGCACCCTGTTGTTTCAAATGTTACGGGGGTTTCATTAAGTAGGCATGGTCTGTACAGCTGTTGAATCATTAGTGATTGGTCTCAGTTTTCAATCCTTCTCTACTCCACCCCAGAGATAGGAGTGGGTATGTGGGGGGAGCAGTGGAACTAACAGATCAACCTTTCTAAGCTTTCTAGAAACCAGCTCCAACCTGAAGCCACCTGGCACCCACCTCCACCGTGAGTCATCTCATCAGCATACAAAAACTGAATTCCAAGGGCCTTAGGAGCTGTGTGTGTGGCTGAGGGGAATGGGAACACCACACCCCTGACTCTCCACTCTTAAGTCAGTCAATTCAGTCACTCAGTCGTGTCTGACTCTTCATGACCCCATGGACTGCAGCACGCCAGGCCTCCCTGTCCATTACCAACTCCTGGAGCTTGCTCAAACTCATGTCCATTGAATCGGTGATGCCATCCAACCATCTCATCCTCTGTTGTCCCCTTCTCCTCCTGCCTTCAATCTTTCCCAGCATCAGGGTCTTTTCTAATGAGTCAGTTCTTTGCATCAGGTGGCCAAAGGATTGGAGCTTCAGCTTCAGCATTGGTCCTTCCAATGAATATTCAGGACTGATTTCCTTTAGGATGGACTGGTTGGATCTCCTTGCAGTCCAAGGGACTCTCAAGAGTCTTCTCCAACACCACAGTTCAAAAGCATCAATTCTTCAGCGCTCAGCTTTCTTTACAGTCCAACTCTCACATCCATACATGACCACTGGAAAAACCAAAGCTTTGACTAGCAGGACCTTTGTTGGCAAAGTAATGTCTCTGCTTTTTAATATGCTGTCTAGGTTGGTCAAAGCTTTTCTTCCAAGGAGCAATCATCTTTTAATTTCATGGATTAAATGAAAGTGATTTGATTTTAATCAAATCTGCAGTGATTTTGGAGCCCAAGAAAATAAAGTCTCTCACTGTTTGCATTGTTTCCCCATCTATTTGCCATGAATTGATAGGACTGGATCCCATGATCTTAGTTTTCTGAGTTTGAGTTTTAAGGCAACTTTTTCAGTCTTTTCTTTCACTTTCATCAAGAGGCTCTTTAGTTCTTCACTTTCTGTCATAAGGGTTGGTGTCATCATATCTCAACCATCATATCTGAGGTTATTGATATTTCTCCCAGCAATCTTGATTCTCGCTTGTGCTTCATCCAGCCTGGGATTTCGCATGATATACTCTGCATATAAGTTAAATAAGCAGGGTGACAATATACAGGTTTGATGTATTCCTTTCCCGATTGGGAACCAGTCTGTTGTTCCATGTCCAGTTCTAACTGTTGCTTCCTGACCTGCATACAGATTTCTCAAGAAGCAGGTAAGGTGGTCTGGTATTCTCATTTCTTTAAGAAGTTTCCACAGTTTGTTGTGATCCACCCAAAGGCTTTGGCGAAGTCAGTAAAACAGAAAACTGTTACTACTTGAATAGAAAACTCTGTTGATTTCTACCCAACAGCCAGAATTTAATGCAGGTAATTGACAGCGGACTGCCCCAATCACTCCCCATCTCACTGAGAGCAAACTCTAGTGTTGCCCTGACCACTGAGACCACCTGTGGTCAGCAACCTGCAGGCTTGTCCCTGGGTGGCCAGACCTGGCCCTCTGTCTGCACCTTCCCCCTCCACGTCCCCTTGGCATCTGCTCCCACCTCCTCTGTCCATAGCCAATGTCCCGTCTCAGTGAACCCTCCCCTGCACAGTGGACCCTGGTCTCACAACCTCCCTGACCCGAGGAGTCTACTTGATAACACATTCACGTCTTAGGTCTGTAGCGGATGCCTTTTCCTCCGGTTAGAATGGAATGCAAATTATTGATATCTGGCAACTCTGCAAGGAAGTAAGAGACTTCCGTTTGGCAGGCTTCCCCAGCTTCTGGAGCTGGATGAGAAATAAATCTATCAACATAGGTGGGATCGTGATAAAGGCAAGAAATAGTTAAATGCAAGACATTTTATAAATAAATAAATATTTAAGCATAATGAGAGCCAGTTTTCTCACTGTTGACAAAGGGAATTGCATTCATGGCAAGGAAGAAAAACTAGAAAGAACCCAGTGAGGTTGGGTTAAAATCAGTTGTTGATATGAATGTAAAAACAAACAACAGCAACAACAAAGAATGGAATGCAAGTGCCCTGAGGGCAGGGCATACCCGAAAGTGTCTGGGCACAGCGCTCCGCACACATGTGAGAACAGACCATGGCCGGCTGCTCCAGCTGGATGCTGAGAACTGAAACCGGGTCCTTGACCTCTCACCCCTGCTCGCCCCGCCCACTGGGATGCTGGCAGGGTCTGTGGTGATGATACTCGCTCTGCCCTTCTGACCTACTTCCCTCTTCATTTCTAGACCGGCCTTATTGTCGCCTGCTACCACGGCTTTGTGGATACTGTGGTGATCTTAGCAGAGTGCCCCCATGTTGATGTCAACTGGCAGGACAGCGAGGGGAACACGGCCCTCATCACGGCTGCCCAGGCAGGTAAGACCGAGCTTCACCTTCCCTCCCCAGAGCCCGCGAGGTCGGACCAGGGCCCCCAGGCCGTGGAGGGCCTGCACTTGACCTCAGCTCCTGAGACTGGTGTTGCACGTGTGTCACTGATCAGAGGTCATGCTTTACTGCTGAGAAGGACAGGAAAGGGTCGAGGGTGGGTGCATTCTGTTTGTGCATTTGGGACGGTGTGTTGCTGAGTCCACGCCTGCACTGCTGTCTGCAGGACAGGACAGTCAGTCCGGAGACAAGGGGTTGCGGCCAGGAATAGTGACTTTATTCAAAAAGCCAGAAGACCGAGGAGATGGTGGACTAGGGCCCCCAAAGAACCATCTTCCCCAAGTTAGAATTTAGGCTCATTTTTACTAAAAGGGGAGAGGGGGGTGTGTGGCTGGTCGCTTACAACCTTCTTGGTGCTAGAATCCTCTGTTCTTGAGGCTGTCTGAGCAGGTCTGGTCACAAGGTTCCTGTAAATCTCCACCAGGACAATTGTTATTTTCTGCTCTGCCACCCTTAATCTCTAAATGAATGGAAACGTGTTACACTTTTAAAGGTCAGAGCCTTGAGAATGGGCCGTCCTGTACAGTTCAGGCCTAGGCAGCATTGTCTTACAAAAGGTGGAGATCCAGCATGACTAAGCACAGGCCTTGGAGCACAGGGGTTGCGGTGAAAGGAATACATCCAGTATGGAGTCAGGTCTGTTCTCTGTTACAAGTGCAGTTTACCCGCTGGTGCGGGACTCAGTGTGGGGCGGAATTAGCTCTGCAACTGCCCGAAGCCTTTGAACGTGAAACTGTACTGGACACCCAACTTCCACGTCAGCTCTCCTAGAGCCTAACACTCCACCAGTGCTCGGAGACCCAGGGTCCGAAAGATGCTGGTGAACTCATGAGTGGGAGAGACCCTAGTGACAGTTAATGTATAAAATGTGGACACATTTAGGAGATAACTTTGCACTTTGCCTGGAGATGTAGAGAAAAACCAGGGGCTTCTTGCTGAGAGGGTGTTAGCATGACAAGGTGGGGCTTGTTAGTGAGAGCACCTTGTAAAGGGTAAACATCCTTCCTGCCCAGGATTTTTATCTCTAGAGGTGATCCTTACACCAGCATTGCCAAGGGAACTGTGCACAGCTCTCCGATTTGGAACTGGATTCGGACATTCCTGGTGGCTCAGATAGATGGTAAAGAATCTGGCTGCACTGCAGGAGATCTGGGTTCGATCCCTGGGTGAGAAGATCCCCTGGAGGAGGGGATGGCAACCCACTCTAGTGTTCTTGCCTGGAGAATCCCCATTGACAGAGGAGCCTGGTAGGCTACAGTCCATGGGGTCACAAAGTGTCCGACAGGACTGAGCAACTTAACTTAACATTGTGAGATGAACATGAAACTATGCTTGTTCCTTCAGACCCACGCTTTATTTGTAACTGTAGCATTAACTGGGTTTGTAATTGACCGCTTTCAAAATTCTTGGCTTTCAAAATTCTATTGCATCACTTGGGTTCTCAGCTTCCAGGAGAGAAATTGCTTCAGGCTGAGTTCAGAAGAAAGGGCGTTTGTTTATGAAAGGAATGTGGGCCACTATTTAGTGTTGCTGAGTGTTACTGAGAGCTGCAGAGAACTGGAGTCAGGGCCGGGAAGCTGCAGAAAATGCCCCGGAGCAGACTGCATGTCGATTCTGGAAAGGGAACTTCTGTGGGGGCCACCCGAGGCGGACCCTGCTATCCCACCCTACATCACCGACTCCCATGTCTAAGCCTGCCTGAGTGGCTGATCTTGGAGCTCGGGCGAAGCAGAGACTCAGTGTCCTGCCGTTTCATCCTTTTAACGGGAAGTCGTCTGAGCACACCTGCTTTTCAATCAAGACGCCTAAGGTGGAAAACCGCCAGAGTCAGCCAGGTGTTTCGACTGTGCTCACTCACACCTGTCCTGTCCGCGTGAAGCCTTCCCTCATATGGAGGCACTCCGGACTCTGAAAGCCCAGGTGCAAAAGAGTAAAAGGATTTTGTGAGAAGCGTTCAGTGACCGAGGCCTTATCACTCATTAACCGCCCACTGACCAAGGACCAAGGCAGGGACCAGGGGTAGTGAAGTGAAGGGCGTTTCTGCCCTTGAGTAATTGTCCAGCTCAATAGCCATCTGATGGGGCTCTGATGGAAGGTGTGTCCGGAGATGTGGGGTGAGAACACCCCATCTAGCCTGGTGCTTTGGGACTGGGGTCATGGAGGAGGGGGCCTGTGCTGGGCATTGCAGAAGTCAGAGGCAGGCAGTGCCTGTTCGGACACCATAAAGCCCGGGGACCCAGAGGGAGCTGGCTCATCTTAGGAAGGGCAAGGACTGCACGCCTCTAGGATGGTGGAAGAAGTGGCCCCATGAGGAAGCAGGACCAGGTGATCAAGGGTCTAGATCCAAGGTGAGGAGGTGCACTTGGGTGGCATGAGGCTGGGTGGGTGGTGACGGGGGCGAGATGACCCTGGTGGACACGGAGTCCTTGTCACAGAGCAGAGAAGAAACACAGGCCGTGTGGCAGAAAGCTCAGGTCCCAGGGGTTGAGATGGTAGGCCACAGCGGGAGAGTGGGTGTGGGCTGGCTTTCAGCCCTTCTGGACGGTGGGTGATGCCAACTCAAAGAGGTGTGCGTGAAAGGGTAGGTCATGAAGGGACGCACAAAAGGAGAAACACCATCTCCACTTGGGTCCCAGGCCTTTGAAATGCTGAGCCATCTAGGTAAGCGGTCTCCACGGCCGGTGGAGAGTGTGGAGTGCCAGGCTCCAGTTCCCTCTGGGATTGCCACAGGTTGGCAGGCATCTCTGGGCAGCGGGGCCATGGCGTGGACTGGAGCCCAAGTCTCATCCTAGAGTATGAGAACGAACAGGAAGAAGAGGTTACTTAGTGATTTGCAAGAGCTCTTTGTGTGTGTAGGGGTATTAGTGGTGCCTATGCTATCAATACCCATGAGGCCCTTTCTGAATTCTTGCCTATTTGAAAATATTTT
>NW_011494822.1:192140-193604 GCF_000754665.1 Bison bison bison | reverse complement strand
TTTTTATTTTGTAGTCACACAGAAAATAACAACTTGCCGTTTTCCTGTTTAAAAAAAAAAAAAAGGACCGTGTTGCAGAGGAGCAATCCGAGTGCAGCCTGATTTTTGTCTTTGTGACACCCTGATGTGTCTTAAACTGTGATGATGCCTGCCCCCCATCCTTGACAGGGCACAGAACCCAACCAACCACCGCCAACAAAAAAACCCGAAAACAGCCATACCGTGTATTTCTATTCCTTCTCTCTTTGTTTGACTCATGTTAGGCATATTTTTATTTTCGGGAACACTTTCTTGTTACTTCTTTGAACACTGCATCAGCCTTGTTTTATTTTTTCTTTCCGGGATTCCCTCTTAGGTGTAGCTTAGATCCTCCTCTCTAAACTCTTTGTCATCATTGTTTTTTCTTTTCTCTTCTTTACTCTTAACATCTTTGGAAATGCTCCACATGACTTCATTAGTTTGTTTTAACACTATTTATTGGGTTGTTGTTGTTCAGTCGTTCAGCTGTGTCCAGGTTCTTTGCAATCCCATGGACTACAGCACACCAGGCCTCCCTGTCTTTCAGTATCTCCCAGAGTTTGCTCAAACTCATGTAGTTTTTTCTTTATGAGCATACTAATGTCTTAGTCCATTTGGGCTGCTATTAACAGAATCACCATACATTAGGAGCTTAAACAGCAGAAATTTATTTCTCAGTTTTGGAGGCTGGAAGTCCAGGGTCAAGGTGCTGGGCCACTTGGTTCCTGGGGAGGCCTCTCTTCCTGGCTTGCACGTGGCATCTCCCTGCTATGTCCTTGCATGGCAGAGAGAGGAGATCCAGGGGTCTCGTGTCTCCTCGTGTAAGGACATCACTCCTGTTGGATCGGGGCCCCACCCATATGACCTCATTTAACCTTAAGTTACCTGCACAAAACCTCCATCTCCAAGTACAGACACAGTGGGGACTGGGGTTTCAACATAGGAATTTGGAAGAATACAAAGTTCGATTATCTTTACGCAGGGCTCGTGCTTCTCTGACTGGTTTATTTAAGTCAAAGATGACATGGCTAGTGGGAAGCTACTGTACAACACACGGAGCTCAGCTCGGTGCTCTGTGATGACCTAGAGGGGTGAGATGGGGCCTCGTGAGAAGGAGGCTTAAGAGGGAGGGGATGTATGTATACATAGAGTTGATTCACTCTGTCGTACAGCAGAAACTAACACTACATTGTAAAGCCATTATCCTCCAATAAAAAAACAATAAATTAAAAAGATGATGGCGTAGGTCCTTTCAAGGTTAGCGAGAGGCCCAGCAAAAAGAGAAGAAAAGGGCTCCGTGTGTTTTCCAGGCTCTGGGTCTGAGCCTGGGACCTAGAGGGAGAAACCCAGGCAGGCTGGGGTCAGTCACCCCAGCTGCTCCCCGCCCTGGGCTGCAGGCGTGGGACCCCAGCTGCTCCCCGCCCCGGGCTGCAGGCGTGGGACCCC